>NW_025725968.1:0-231149 GCF_021461395.2 Schistocerca americana | reverse complement strand
AAAAAGAGGATCCAAGGGATACAGTAAACCGTAAATGAAGCATCGGAATCTAAAACTGGACTCACAGGAGAGGTTCAAATCATAGAAAGTTAGAGTATCAGTCCTCTTTTACTTAAGTCGGCATTGTGCATTTTGTATTAAATACGGATGCAATTTCTGTGTTTCATCGTCAATAAGAAGGTCCAAGGGATACAGTAAACCAGAGGTTAAGCATCGGAATCTAAAACTGGACTCACAGGAGGGGTTCAAATCATAGAAAGTTAGAGTATCAGTCCTCTTGTACTGAAGTCGGCATTGTGCCTTTTTTATTAAATTCGGGTGCAATTTCTGTGTTTCATCGTCAATAAGAATTACCAAAGGATACAGTAAACCTGAAGTGAAGCATCGGAACAAAAACTGGACTTACAGGGAGGGGTTCAAATCATAGAAAGTTAGAGTATCAGTCCTCTTGTACTTAAGTTGGCATTGTGCCTTTTTTATTAAATTCGGATGCAATTTCTGTGTTTCATCGTCAATAGGAAGGTCGAGGAATACAGTAAACATGAAGTGAAGCATCGGAAAATAAAACTGGACCCACAGCAGAGGTTCAAATCATAGAAAGTTAGAGTTTCAATCCTCTTGTACTTAAGTCGGCATTGTGCCATTTGTACTAAATTCGGATGCAATTTCTGTGTTTCATCATCAATAAGAAGGTCCAAGGGATACAGTAAACCTGAAGTGAAGCATCGGAAACTAAAACTGGACTCACAGCAGAGGTTCAAATCATAGAAAGTTAGAGTTTCAGTCCTCTTGTACTTAAGTCGGCATTGTGGCTTTTGTATTAAATTCGGGTGCAATTTCTGTGTTTCATCGTCAATAAGAAGGTCCAAGGAATACAGTAAACCTGAAGTGAAGCATCGGAACCTAAAACTGGACTCACAGCAGAGGTTCAAATCATAGAAAGTTAGAGTTTCAGTACTCTTGTATTTAAGTTGGCATTGTGCCTTTTGTATTAAATTCGGATGCAATTTCTGTGTTTCATCGTCAATACGAGGGTCCAAGGGATACAGTAAACCAGAAGTTAAGCATCGGAATCTAAAACTGGACTCACAGGAGGGGTTCAAATCATAGAAAGTTAGAGTATCAGTCTTCTTGTACTTATGTCGGCATTGTGCCTTTTGTATTAAATTCGGATGCAATATCTGTGTTTCATCGTCTATAAGAAAGTCCAAGGATACAGTAAACCTGAAGTTAAGCATCGGAATCTAAACTGGTCTCACAGCAGAGGTTCAAATCATAGAAAGTTAGAGTTTCAGTCCTCTTGTACTTAAGTCGGCATTGTGCCTTTTGTATTAAATTCGGATGTAAATTTCATTGTTTCCTCGTCAATAAGAAGGTCCAAGGGATACAGTAAACCTGAAGTTAAACATCAGAATCTAAAACTGGACTCACAGGAGGGGTTCAAATCATAGAAAGTTAGAGTATCAGTCCTGTTGTACTTAAGTCGGCATTGTGCCTTTTTTATTAATTTCGGATGCAATTTCTGTGCTTCATCGTCAATAAGAAGGTCCAAGGGATACAGTAAACCTGAAGTGAAGCATCGGAAACTAAAACTGGACTCACAGCAGAGTTTCAAATCATAGAAAGTTACAGTTTCAGTCGTCTTCTACTTAAGTCGGCATTGTGCCTTTTGTATTTTCTTCGGATGCAATTTCTATGTTTCATCGTCAATAAGAAGGTCCAAGGGATACAGTATACCTGAAGTGAAGCATCGGAAACTAAAACTGGACTCACAGCAGAGGTTCAAAGCATAGAAAGTTAGAGTTTCAGTCCTCTTGTACTTAAGTCGGCATTGTGCCTTTTGTATTAAATTCGGATGCAATTTCTGTGATCCATCGTCAATAAGAGGGTCAAAGGGATACAGTAAACCTGAAGTGAAGCAACGGAATCTAAAACTGGACTCACAGGAGAGGTTCAAATCATCGAAAGTTAGAGTATCAGTACTCTTGTACTTAAGTCGGCATTGTGCCTTTTGTATTAAATTCGGATGCAATTTCTGGGTTTCATCGTCAATAAGAAGGTCCAAGGGATACAGTAAACCTGAAGTTAGGCATCTGAATCTAAAACTGGTCTCACAGGAGGGGTGAGAATCATAGAAAGTTAGAGTGTCACTCCTCCTCTACTTAAGTCGGTATTGTGCTCTTTGTATTAAATTCGGATGCAATTTCTGTGTTTCATCGTCAATAAGAAGGTCCAAGGATACAGTAAACCTGAAGTGAAGCATCTGAATCTAAAACTGGACTCACAGGAGGGGTTCAAATCATAGTAAGTTAGAGTTTCAGTCCTCATGTACTTAAGTCGGCGTTGTGCCTTTTGCATTAAATTCGGATGCAATTTCTGTGTTTCATCGTCAAAAAGAGGATCCAAGGGATACAGTAAACCGTAAATGAAGCATCGGAATCTAAAACTGGACTCACAGGAGAGGTTCAAATCATAGAAAGTTAGAGTATCAGTCCTCTTTTACTTAAGTCGGCATTGTGCATTTTGTATTAAATACGGATGCAATTTCTGTGTTTCATCGTCAATAAGAAGGTCCAAGGGATACAGTAAACCAGAGGTTAAGCATCGGAATCTAAAACTGGACTCACAGGAGGGGTTCAAATCATAGAAAGTTAGAGTATCAGTCCTCTTGTACTGAAGTCGGCATTGTGCCTTTTTATTAAATTCGGGTGCAATTTCTGTGTTTCATCGTCAATAAGAAGGTCCAAAGGATACAGTAAACCTGAAGTGAAGCATCGGAAACTAAAACTGGACTCACAGGAGGTGTTCAAATCATAGAAAGTTAGAGTATCAGTCCTCTTGTACTTAAGTTGGCATTGTGCCTTTTTTATTAAATTCGGATGCAACTTCTGTGTTTCATCGTCAATAGGAAGGTCCAAGGAATACAGTAAACATGAAGTGAAGCATCGAAAATAAAACTGGACCCACAGCAGAGGTTCAAATCATAGAAAGTTAGAGTTTCAATCCTCTTGTGCTTAAGTCGGCATTGTGCCTTTTGTATTAAATTCGGATGCAATTTCTGTGTTTCATCATCAATAAGAAGGTCCAAGGGATACAGTAAACCTGAAGTGAAGCATCGGAAACTAAAACTGGACTCACAGCAGAGGTTCAAATCATAGAAAGTTAGAGTTTCAGTCCTCTTGTACTTAAGTCGGCATTGTGGCTTTTGTATTAAATTCGGGTGCAATTCTGTGTTTCATCGTCAATAAGAAGGTCCAAGGAATACAGTAAACCTGAAGTGAAGCATCGGAAACTAAAACTGGACTCACAGCAGAGGTTCAAATCATAGAAAGTTAGAGTTTCAGTACTCTTGTATTTAAGTTGGCATTGTGCCTTTTGTATTAAATTCGGATGCAATTTCTGTGTTTCATCGTCAATACGAGGGTCCAAGGGATACAGTAAACCAGAAGTTAAGCATCGGAATCTAAAACTGGACTCACAGGGAGGGGTTCAAATCATAGAAAGTTAGAGTATCAGTCTTCTTGTACTTATGTCGGCATTGTGCCTTTTGTATTAAATTCGGATGCAATATCTGTGTTTCATCGTCTATAAGAAAGTCCAAGGGATACAGTAAACCTGAAGTTAAGCATCGGAATCTAAACTGGTCTCACAGCAGAGGTTCAAATCATAGAAAGTTAGAGTTTCAGTCCTCTTGTACTTAAGTCGGCATTGTGCCTTTTGTATTAAATTCGGATGTAATTTCTGTGTTTCCTCGTCAATAAGAAGGTCCAAGGGATACAGTAAACCTGAAGTTAAACATCGGAATCTAAAACTGGACTCACAGGAGGGGTTCAAATCATAGAAAGTTAGAGTATCAGTCCTGTTGTACTTAAGTCGGCATTGTGCCTTTTTTATTAATTTCGGATGCAATTTCTGTGCTTCATCGTCAATAAGAAGGTCCAAGGGATACAGTAAACCTGAAGTGAAGCATCGGAAACTAAAACTGGACTCACAGCAGAGTTTCAAATCATAGAAAGTTACAGTTTCAGTCGTCTTCTACTTAAGTCGGCATTGTGAGTTTTTTTTGTCTCGGATGCAATTTCTATGTTTCATCGTCAATAAGAAGGTCCAAGGGATACAGTATACCTGAAGTGAAGCATCGGAACTAAAACTGGACTCACAGCAGAGGTCAAAGCATAGAAAGTTAGAGTTTCAGTCCTCTTGTACTTAAGTCGGCATTGTGCCTTTGTATTAAATTCGGATGCAATTTCTGTGATCCATCGTCAATAAGAGGGTCAAAGGGATACAGTAAACCTGAAGTGAAGCAACGGAATCTAAAACTGGACTCACAGGAGAGGTTCAAATCATCGAAAGTTAGAGTATCAGTACTCTTGTACTTAAGTCGGCATTGTGCCTTTTGTATTAAATTCGGATGCAATTTCTGGGTTTCATCGTCAATAAGAAGGTCCAAGGGATACAGTAAACCTGAAGTTAGGCATCTGAATCTAAAACTGTTCTCACAGCAGAGGTTCAAAGCATAGAAAGTTAGAGTTTCAGTCCTCTTGTACTTAAGTCGGCATTGTGCCTTTTGTATTAAATTCGGAAGTAATTTCTGTGTTTCCTCGTCAATAAGAAGGTCCAAGGGATACAGTAAACCTGAAGTTAAACATCGGAATCTAAAACTGGACTCACAGGAGGGGTTCAAATCATAGAAAGTTAGAGTATCAGTCCCCTTGTACTTAAGTCGGCATTGTGCCCTTTGTATTAAATTCGGATGCAATTTCTGTGTTTCATCGTCAATAAGAAGTTCCAAGGGATACAGTAAACCTGAAGTTAGGCATCTGAATCTAAAACTGGACTCACAGGAATGGTTCAAATCATAGAAAGTTAGAGTATCAGTCCCCTTGAACTTAAGTCGGCATTGTGCCTTTTGTATTAAATACGGATGCAATTTCTGTGTTTCATCGTCAATAAGAAGGTCCAAGGGATACAGTAAACCAGAGGTTAAGCATCGGAATCTAAAACTGGACTCACAGGAGGGGTTCAAATCATAGAAAGTTAGAGTATCAGACCTCTTGTACTTAAGTCGGCATTGTGCCTTTTTTATTAAATTCGGATGCAATTTCTGTGTTTCATTGTCAATAAGAAGGTCCAAAGGATACTGTAAACCTGAAGTAAAGCAACGGAAACTAAAACTGGTCTCACAGGAGGGGTTAGAATCATAGAAAGTTAGAGTGTCACTCCTCCTCTACTTAAGTCGGTATTGTGCTCTTTGTATTAAATTCGGATGCAATTTCTGTGTTTCATCGTCAATAAGAAGGTCCAAGGGATACAGTAAACCTGAAGTGAAGCATCTGAATCTAAAACTGGACTCACAGGAGGGGTTCAAATCATAGTAAGTTAGAGTTTCAGTCCTCATGTACTTAAGTCGGCGTTGTGCCTTTTGCATTGAATTCGGATGCAATTTCTGTGTTTCATCGTCAAAAAGAGGATCCAAGGGATACAGTAAACCGTAAATGAAGCATCGGAATCTAAAACTGGACTCACAGGAGAGGTTCAAATCATAGAAAGTTAGAGTATCAGTCCTCTTTTACTTAAGTCGGCATTGTGCATTTTGTATTAAATACGGATGCAATTTCTGTGTTTCATCGTCAATAAGAAGGTCCAAGGGATACAGTAAACCAGAGGTTAAGCATCGGAATCTAAAACTGGACTCACAGGAGGGGTTCAAATCATAGAAAGTTAGAGTATCAGTCCTCTTGTACTGAAGTCGGCATTGTGCCTTTTTTATTAAATTCGGGTGCAATTTCTGTGTTTCATCGTCAATAAGAAGGTCCAAAGGATACAGTAAACCTGAAGTGAAGCATCGGAAACTAAAACTGGACTCACAGGAGGTGTTCAAATCATAGAAAGTTAGAGTATCAGTCCTCTTGTACTTAAGTTGGCATTGTGCCTTTTTTATTAAATTCGGATGCAATTTCTGTGTTTCATCCTCAATAGGAAGGTCCAAAGGATACAGTAAACCTGAAGTGAAGCATCGGAAACAAAAACTGGACTTACAGGAGGGGTTCAAATCATAGGAAGTTAGAGTATCAGTCCTCTTGTACTTAAGTTGGCATTGTGCCTTTTTTATTAAATTCGGATGCAATTTCTGTGTTTCATCGTCAATAGGAAGGTCCAAGGAATACAGTAAACATGAAGTGAAGCATCGGAAAATAAAACTGGACCCACAGCAGAGGTTCAAATCATAGAAAGTTAGAGTTTCAATCCTCTTGTACTTAAGTCGGCATTGTGCCTTTTGTATTAAATTCGGATGCAATTTCTGTGTTTCATCATCAATAAGAAGGTCCAAGGGATACAGTAAACCTGAAGTGAAGCATCGGAAACTAAAACTGGACTCACAGCAGAGGTTCAAATCATAGAAAGTTAGAGTTTCAGTCCTCTTGTACTTAAGTCGGCATTGTGGCTTTTGTATTAAATTCGGGTGCAATTTCTGTGTTTCATCGTCAATAAGAAGGTCCAAGGAATACAGTAAACCTGAAGTGAAGCATCGTAAACTAAAACTGGACTCACAGCAGAGGTTCAAATCATAGAAAGTTAGAGTTTCAGTACTCTTGTATTTAAGTTGGCATTGTGCCTTTTGTATTAAATTCGGATGCAATTTCTGTGTTTCATCGTCAATACGAGGGTCCAAGGGATACAGTAAACCAGAAGTTAAGCATCGGAATCTAAAACAGGACTCACAGGAGGGGTTCAAATCATAGAAAGTTAGAGTATCAGTCTTCTTGTACTTATGTCGGCATTGTGCCTTTTGTATTAAATTCGGATGCAATATCTGTGTTTCATCGTCTATAAGAAAGTCCAAGGGATACAGTAAACCTGAAGTTAAGCATCGGAATCTAAAACTGGTCTCACAGCAGAGGTTCAAATCATAGAAAGTTAGAGTTTCAGTCCTCTTGTACTTAAGTCGGCATTGTGCCTTTTGTATTAAATTCGGATGTAATTTCTGTGTTTCCTCGTCAATAAGAAGGTCCAAGGGATACAGTAAACCTGAAGTTAAACATCGGAATCTAAAACTGGACTCACAGGAGGGGTTCAAATCATAGAAAGTTAGAGTATCAGTCCTGTTGTACTTAAGTCGGCATTGTGCCTTTTTTATTAATTTCGGATGCAATTTCTGTGCTTCATCGTCAATAAGAAGGTCCAAGGGATACAGTAAACCTGAAGTGAAGCATCGGAAACTAAAACTGGACTCACAGCAGAGTTTCAAATCATAGAAAGTTACAGTTTCAGTCGTCTTCTACTTAAGTCGGCATTGTGCCTTTTGTATTGTCTTCGGATGCAATTTCTATGTTTCATCGTCAATAAGAAGGTCCAAGGGATACAGTATACCTGAAGTGAAGCATCGGAAACTAAAACTGGACTCACAGCAGAGGTTCAAAGAATAGAAAGTTAGAGTTTCAGTCCTCTTGTACTTAAGTCGGCATTGTGCCTTTTGTATTAAATTCGGATGCAATTTCTGTTATCCATCGTCAATAAGAGGGTCAAAGGGATACAGTAAACCTGAAGTGAAGCAACGGAATCTAAAACTGGACTCACAGGAGAGGTTCAAATCATCGAAAGTTAGAGTATCAGTACTCTTGTACTTAAGTCGGCATTGTGCCTTTTGTATTAAATTCGGATGCAATTTCTGTGTTTCATCGTCAATAAGAAGGTCCAAGGGATACAGTAAACCTGAAGTTAGGCATCTGAATCTAAAACTGGTCTCACAGCAGAGGTTCAAAGCATAGAAAGTTAGAGTTTCAGTCCTCTTGTACTTAAGTCGGCATTGTGCCTTTTGTATTAAATTCGGAAGTAATTTCTGTGTTTCCTCGTCAATAAGAAGGTCCAAGGGATACAGTAAACCTGAAGTTAAACATCGGAATCTAAAACTGGACTCACAGGAGGGGTTCAAATCAATGAAAGTTAGAGTATCAGTCCCCTTGTACTTAAGTCGGCATTGTGCCCTTTGTATTAAATTCGGATGCAATTTCTGTGTTTCATCGTCAATAAGAAGTTCCAAGGGATACAGTAAACCTGAAGTTAGGCATCTGAATCTAAAACTGGACTCACAGGAGGGGTTCAAATCATAGAAAGTTAGAGTATCAGTCCCCTTGTACTTAAGTCGGCATTGTGCCTTTTGTATTAAATACGGATGCAATTTCTGTGTTTCATCGTCAATAAGAAGGTCCAAGGGATACAGTAAACCAGAGGTTAAGCATCGGAATCTAAAACTGGACTCACAGGAGGGGTTCAAATCATAGAAAGTTAGAGTATCAGTCCTCTTGTACTTAAGTCGGCATTGTGCCTTTTTTATTAAATTCGGATGCAATTTCTGTGTTTCATCGTCAATAAGAAGGTCCAAAGGATACTGTAAACCTGAAGTGAAGCATCGGAAACTAAAACTGGTCTCACAGGAGGGGTTAGAATCATAGAAAGTTAGAGTGTCACTCCTCCTCTACTTAAGTCGGTATTGTGCTCTTTGTATTAAATTCGGATGCAATTTCTGTGTTTCATCGTCAATAAGAAGGTCCAAGGGATACAGTAAACCTGAAGTGAAGCACCTGAATCTAAAACTGGACTCACAGGAGGGGTTCAAATCATAGTAAGTTAGAGTTTCAGTCCTCATGTACTTAAGTCGGCGTTGTGCCTTTTGCATTAAATTCGGATGCAATTTCTGTGTTTCATCGTCAAAAAGAGGATCCAAGGGATACAGTAAACCGTAAATGAAGCATCGGAATCTAAAACTGGACTCACAGGAGAGGTTCAAATCATAGAAAGTTAGAGTATCAGTCCTCTTTTACTTAAGTCGGCATTGTGCATTTTGTATTAAATACGGATGCAATTTCTGTGTTTCATCGTCAATAAGAAGGTCCAAGGGATACAGTAAACCTGAAGTTAAACATCGGAATCTAAAACTGGACTCACAGGAGGGGTTCAAATCATAGAAAGTTAGAGTATCAGTCCCCTTGTACTTAAGTCGGCATTGTGCCCTTTGTATTAAATTCGGATGCAATTTCTGTGTTTCATCGTCAATAAGAAGTTCCAAGGGATACAGTAAACCTGAAGTTAGGCATCTGAATCTAAAACTGGACTCACAGGAGGGGTTCAAATCATAGAAAGTTAGAGTATCAGTCCCCTTGTACTTAAGTCGGCATTGTGCCTTTTGTATTAAATACGGATGCAATTTCTGTGTTTCATCGTCAATAAGAAGGTCCAAGGGATACAGTAAACCAGAGGTTAAGCATCGGAATCTAAAACTGGACTCACAGGAGGGGTTCAAATCATAGAAAGTTAGAGTATCAGTCCTCTTGTACTTAAGTCGGCATTGTGCCTTTTTTATTAAATTCGGATGCAATTTCTGTGTTTCATCGTCAATAAGAAGGTCCAATGGATACTGTAAACCTGAAGTGAAGCATCGGAAACTAAAACTGGTCTCACAGGAGGGGTTAGAATCATAGAAAGTTAGAGTGTCACTCCTCCTCTACTTAAGTCGGTATTGTGCTCTTTGTATTAAATTCGGATGCAATTTCTGTGTTTCATCGTCAATAAGAAGGTCCAAGGGATACAGTAAACCTGAAGTGAAGCATCTGAATCTAAAACTGGACTCACAGGAGGGGTTCAAATCATAGTAAGTTAGAGTTTCAGTCCTCATGTACTTAAGTCGGCGTTGTGCCTTTTGCATTAAATTCGGATGCAATTTCTGTGTTTCATCGTCAAAAAGAGGATCCAAGGGATACAGTAAACCGTAAATGAAGCATCTGAATCTAAAACTGGACTCACAGGAGGGGTTCAAATCATAGAAAGTTAGAGTATCAGTCCCCTTGTACTTAAGTCGGCATTGTGCCTTTTGTATTAAATACGGATGCAATTTCTGTGTTTCATCGTCAATAAGAAGGTCCAAGGGATACAGTAAACCAGAGGTTAAGCATCGGAATCTAAAACTGGACTCACAGGAGGGGTTCAAATCATAGAAAGTTAGAGTATCAGTCCTCTTGTACTTAAGTCGGCATTGTGCCTTTTTTATTAAATTCGGATGCAATTTCTGTGTTTCATCGTCAATAAGAAGGTCCAAAGGATACTGTAAACCTGAAGTGAAGCATCGGAAACTAAAACTGGTCTCACAGGAGGGGTTAGAATCATAGAAAGTTAGAGTGTCACTCCTCCTCTACTTAAGTCGGTATTGTGCTCTTTGTATTAAATTCGGATGCAATT
This sequence comes from Schistocerca americana, assembly GCF_021461395.2. NCBI lineage: Eukaryota > Metazoa > Arthropoda > Insecta > Orthoptera > Acrididae > Schistocerca > Schistocerca americana. The sequence continues at coordinate 220,916 of NW_025725968.1, read as the reverse complement.
TCTGTGTTTCATCGTCAATAAGAAGGTCCAAGGGATACAGTAAACCTGAAGTGAAGCATCTGAATCTAAAACTGGACTCACAGGAGGGGTTCAAATCATAGTAAGTTAGAGTTTCAGTCCTCATGTACTTAAGTCGGCGTTGTGCCTTTTGCATTAAATTCGGATGCAATTTCTGTGTTTCATCGTCAAAAAGAGGATCCAAGGGATACAGTAAACCGTAAATGAAGCATCGGAATCTAAAACTGGACTCACAGGAGAGGTTCAAATCATAGAAAGTTAGAGTATCAGTCCTCTTTTACTTAAGTCGGCATTGTGCATTTTGTATTAAATACGGATGCAATTTCTGTGTTTCATCGTCAATAAGAAGGTCCAAGGGATACAGTAAACCAGAGGTTAAGCATCGGAATCTAAAACTGGACTCACAGGAGGGGTTCAAATCATAGAAAGTTAGAGTATCAGTCCTCTTGTACTGAAGTCGGCATTGTGCCTTTTTTATTAAATTCGGGTGCAATTTCTGTGTTTCATCGTCAATAAGAAGGTCCAAAGGATACAGTAAACCTGAAGTGAAGCATCGGAAACTAAAACTGGACTCACAGGAGGTGTTCAAATCATAGAAAGTTAGAGTATCAGTCCTCTTGTACTTAAGTTGACATTGTGCCTTTTTTATTAAATTCGGATGCAATTTCTGTGTTTCATCGTCAATAGGAAGGTCCACAGGATACAGTAAACCTGAAGTGAAGCATCGGAAACAAAAACTGGACTTACAGGAGGGGTTCAAATCATAGAAAGTTAGAGTATCAGTCCTCTTGTACTTAAGTTGGCATTGTGCCTTTTTTATTAAATTCGGATGCAATTTCTGTGTTTCATCGTCAATAGGAAGGTCCAAGGAATACAGTAAACATGAAGTGAAGCATCGGAAAATAAAACTGGACCCACAGCAGAGGTTCAAATCATAGAAAGTTAGAGTTTCAATCCTCTTGTACTTAAGTCGGCATTGTGCCTTTTGTATTAAATTCGGATGCAATTTCTGTGTTTCATCATCAATAAGAAGGTCCAAGGGATACAGTAAACCTGAAGTGAAGCATCGGAAACTAAAACTGGACTCACAGCAGAGGTTCAAATCATAGAAAGTTAGAGTTTCAGTCCTCTTGTACTTAAGTCGGCATTGTGGCTTTTGTATTAAATTCGGGTGCAATTTCTGTGTTTCATCGTCAATAAGAAGGTCCAAGGAATACAGTAAACCTGAAGTGAAGCATCGGAAACTAAAACTGGACTCACAGCAGAGGTTCAAATCATAGAAAGTTAGAGTTTCAGTACTCTTGTATTTAAGTTGGCATTGTGCCTTTTGTATTAAATTCGGATGCAATTTCTGTGTTTCATCGTCAATACGAGGGTCCAAGGGATACAGTAAACCAGAAGTTAAGCATCGGAATCTAAAACTGGACTCACAGGAGGGGTTCAAATCATAGAAAGTTAGAGTATCAGTCTTCTTGTACTTATGTCGGCATTGTGCCTTTTGTATTAAATTCGGATGCAATATCTGTGTTTCATCGTCTATAAGAAAGTCCAAGGGATACAGTAAACCTGAAGTTAAGCATCGGAATCTAAAACTGGTCTCACAGCAGAGGTTCAAATCATAGAAAGTTAGAGTTTCAGTCCTCTTGTACTTAAGTCGGCATTGTGCCTTTTGTATTAAATTCGGATGTAATTTCTGTGTTTCCTCGTCAATAAGAAGGTCCAAGGGATACAGTAAACCTGAAGTTAAACATCGGAATCTAAAACTGGACTCACAGGAGGGGTTCAAATCATAGAAAGTTAGAGTATCAGTCCTGTTGTACTTAAGTCGGCATTGTGCCTTTTTTATTAATTTCGGATGCAATTTCTGTGCTTCATCGTCAATAAGAAGGTCCAAGGGATACAGTAAACCTGAAGTGAAGCATCGGAAACTAAAACTGGACTCACAGCAGAGTTTCAAATCATAGAAAGTTACAGTTTCAGTCGTCTTCTACTTAAGTCGGCATTGTGCCTTTTGTATTGTCTTCGGATGCAATTTCTATGTTTCATCGTCAATAAGAAGGTCCAAGGGATACAGTATACCTGAAGTGAAGCATCGGAAACTAAAACTGGACTCACAGCAGAGGTTCAAAGCATAGAAAGTTAGAGTTTCAGTCCTCTTGTACTTAAGTCGGCATTGTGCCTTTTGTATTAAATTCGGATGCAATTTCTGTGATCCATCGTCAATAAGAGGGTCAAAGGGATACAGTAAACCTGAAGTGAAGCAACGGAATCTAAAACTGGACTCACAGGAGAGGTTCAAATCATCGAAAGTTAGAGTATCAGTACTCTTGTACTTAAGTCGGCATTGTGCCTTTTGTATTAAATTCGGATGCAATTTCTGTGTTTCATCGTCAATAAGAAGGTCCAAGGGATACAGTAAACCTGAAGTTAGGCATCTGAATCTAAAACTGGTCTCACAGCAGAGGTTCAAATCATAGAAAGTTAGAGTTTCAGTCCTCTTGTACTTAAGTCGGCATTGTGCCTTTTGTATTAAATTCGGAAGTAATTTCTGTGTTTCCTCGTCAATAAGAAGGTCCAAGGGATACAGTAAACCTGAAGTTAAACATCGGAATCTAAAACTGGACTCACAGGAGGGGTTCAAATCATAGAAAGTTAGAGTATCAGTCCCCTTGTACTTAAGTCGGCATTGTGCCCTTGTATTAAATTCGGATGCAATTTCTGTGTTTCATCTTCAATAAGAAGTTCCAAGGGATACAGTAAACCTGAAGTTAGGCATCTGAATCTAAAACTGGACTCACAGGAGGGGTTCAAATCATAGAAAGTTAGAGTATCAGTCCCCTTGTACTTAAGTCGGCATTGTGCCTTTTGTATTAAATACGGATGCAATTTCTGTGTTTCATCGTCAATAAGAAGGTCCAAGGGATACAGTAAACCAGAGGTTAAGCATCGGAATCTAAAACTGGACTCACAGGAGGGGTTCAAATCATAGAAAGTTAGAGTATCAGTCCTCTTGTACTTAAGTCGGCATTGTGCCTTTTTTATTAAATTCGGATGCAATTTCTGTGTTTCATCGTCAATAAGAAGGTCCAAAGGATACTGTAAACCTGAAGTGAAGCATCGGAAACTAAAACTGGTCTCACAGGAGGGGTTAGAATCATAGAAAGTTAGAGTGTCACTCCTCCTCTACTTAAGTCGGTATTGTGCTCTTTGTATTAAATTCGGATGCAATTTCTGTGTTTCATCGTCAATAAGAAGGTCCAAGGGATACAGTAAACCTGAAGTGAAGCATCTGAATCTAAAACTGGACTCACAGGAGGGGTTCAAATCATAGTAAGTTAGAGTTTCAGTCCTCATGTACTTAAGTCGGCGTTGTGCCTTTTGCATTAAATTCGGATGCAATTTCTGTGTTTCATCGTCAAAAAGAGGATCCAAGGGATACAGTAAACCGTAAATGAAGCATCGGAATCTAAAACTGGACTCACAGGAGAGGTTCAAATCATAGAAAGTTAGAGTATCAGTCCTCTTTTACTTAAGTCGGCATTGTGCATTTTGTATTAAATACGGATGCAATTTCTGTGTTTCATCGTCAATAAGAAGGTCCAAGGGATACAGTAAACCAGAGGTTAAGCATCGGAATCTAAAACTGGACTCACAGGAGGGGTTCAAATCATAGAAAGTTAGAGTATCAGTCCTCTTGTACTGAAGTCGGCATTGTGCCTTTTTTATTAAATTCGGGTGCAATTTCTGTGTTTCATCGTCAATAAGAAGGTCCAAAGGATACAGTAAACTTGAAGTGAAGCATCGGAAACTAAAACTGGACTCACAGGAGGTGTTCAAATCATAGAAAGTTAGAGTATCAGTCCTCTTGTACTTAAGTTGGCATTGTGCCTTTTTTATTAAATTCGGATGCAATTTCTGTGTTTCATCGTCAATAGGAAGGTCCAAAGGATACAGTAAACCTGAAGTGAAGCATCGGAAACAAAAACTGGACTTACAGGAGGGGTTCAAATCATAGAAAGTTAGAGTATCAGTCCTCTTGTACTTAAGTTGGCATTGTGCCTTTTTTATTAAATTCGGATGCAATTTCTGTGTTTCATCGTCAATAGGAAGGTCCAAGGAATACAGTAAACATGAAGTGAAGCATCGGAAAATAAAACTGGACCCACAGCAGAGGTTCAAATCATAGAAAGTTAGAGTTTCAATCCTCTTGTACTTAAGTCGGCATTGTGCCTTTTGTATTAAATTCGGATGCAATTTCTGTGTTTCATCATCAATAAGAAGGTCCAAGGGATACAGTAAACCTGAAGTTAGGCATCTGAATCTAAAACTGGACTCACAGGAGGGGTTCAAATCATATAAAGTTAGAGTATCAGTCCTCTTGTACTTAAGTCGGCATTGTGCCTTTTTTATTAAATTCGGATGTAATTTCTGTGTTTCCTCGTCAATAAGAAGGTCCAAGGGATACAGTAAACCTGAAGTTAAACATCGGAATCTAAAACTGGACTCACAGGAGGGGTTCAAATCATAGAAAGTTAGAGTATCAGTCCTGTTGTACTTAAGTCGGCATTGTGCCTTTTTTATTAATTTCGGATGCAATTTCTGTTCTTCATCGTCAATAAGAAGGTCCAAGGGATACAGTAAACCTGAAGTGAAGAATCGGAAACAAAAACTGGACTCACAGCAGAGTTTCAAATCATAGAAAGTTACAGTTTCAGTCGTCTTCTACTTAAGTCGGCATTGTGCCTTTTGTATTGTCTTCGGATGCAATTTCTATGTTTCATCGTCAATAAGAAGGTCCAAAGGATACAGTATACCTAAAGTGAAGCATCGGAAACTAAAACTGGACTCACAGCAGAGGTTCAAAGCATAGAAAGTTAGAATTTCAGTCCTCTTGTACTTAAGTCGGCATTGTGCCTTTTGTATTAAATTCAGATGCAATTTCTGTGATCCATCGTCAATAAGAGGGTCAAAGGGATACAGTAAACCTGAAGTGAAGCAACGGAATCTAAAACTGGACTCACAGGAGAGGTTCAAATCATCGAATGTTAGAGTATCAGTACTCTTGTACTTAAGTCGGCATTGTGCCTTTTGTATTAAATTCGGATGCAATTTCTGTGTTTCATCGTCAATAAGAAGGTCCAAGGGATACAGTAAACCTGAAGTTAGGCATCTGAATCTAAAACTGGACTCACAGGAGGGGTTCAAATCATATAAAGTTAGAGTATCTGTCCTCTTGTACTTAAGTCGGCATTGTGCCTTTTTTATTAAATTCGGATGCAATTTCTGTGTTTCATCGCAATAAGAAGGTCCAAGGGACACAGTAAACCTGAAGTGAAGCATCGGAATCTCAAACTGGATTCACAGGAGAGGTTCAAATTGTAGAAAGTTAGAGTGTCTTTCCTCTTTCACTTAAGTCGCCATTGTGCCTTTTGTATTAAATTCGGATGCAATTTCTGAGTTTCAACGTCAATAAGAAGGTCCAAGGGATACAGTAAACCTGAAGTGAAGCATCGGAATCTAAAACTGGACTTACAGGAGGGGTTCCAATCATAGAAAGTAAGACTGCCATTCCTCTTTTACTTAAGTCGCCATTGTGCGTTTTGTATTAAATTCGGATACAACTTCTGTGTTACATCGTCAATAAGAGGGTCCAAGAGATACAGTAAACCTGAAGTGAAGCATCGGAATCTAAAACTGGACTCACAGGGGAGATTCAAGTCGTAGAAAGTGAGAGTGTCAGTCCTCTTGTACTTAAGTCGGCATTGTGCCTTTTGAATTTAATTCCGATGCAATTTCTGTGTTTCATCGTCAATAAGAAGGTCCAAGGTATACAGTAAACCTGAAGTGAACCATCGGAATCTAAAACTGGACTCATAGGAGACGTTCGAAACATAGAAAGTGAGAGTGTCAGTCCTCTTGTACTTATATCGGCATTGAGCATTTTGTATTAAATTCGTATCCAATTTCTGTGTTTCATCGTCAATAAGAACGTGCAAGGTATACAGTAAACCTGAAGTGAAGCATCGGAATCTAAAACTGGACTCACTGGTGAGGTTCAAATCATAGACAGTGGAAAGTGTCAGTCCTCCTGTACTTATGTCGGCGTTGTGCCTTTTGTATTAAATTCGGATGCAATTTCTGTGTTTCATCGTCAATAAGAAGCTCCAAGGGATACAGTAAACATAAAGTGAAGCATCGGAATCTAAAACTGGACTCACAGGAGAGGTTCAAATCATTGAAAGTTAGAGTGTCAGTCATCATGTACTTAAGTCGTCATTATGCCTTTTGAATTTAATTCCGATGCAATATCTGTGTTTCATCGTCAATAAGAACGTGCAAGGTATACAGTAAACCTGAATTGAAGCATCGGAACCTAAAACTGGACTCACAGGAGAGGTTCAAATCATAGGAAGTTAGAGTGTCAGTCATGATGTGCTTAAGCCGGCATTGTGCCTTTGGTATTAAGTTCGGATGCAATTTCTGTGTTTCATCGTCAATATGAAGGTGCAAGGGATACAGTAAACCTAAAGTGAAGCATCGGAATCTAAAACTGGACTCACAGGAGAGGTTAAAATCATAGAAAGTTAGAGTGTCAGTCCTCTTGTACTTAAGTCGGCATTGTGCCTCTTGTATTAAATTCGGATGCAATTTCTGTGTTTCATAGTCAGTAAGAAGGTACAAGGGATATAGTAAATCAGAAGTGACGCATCGGAATCTAAAACTGGACTCACAGGAGAGGTTCAAATCATTGAAAATTCGAGTTTCATTCCGCTTGTACTTAAGTCGGCATTGTGACTTTTGTATTACATTTGGATGCAATTTCTGTGTTTCATAGTCAGTGAGAAGGTGCAAGGAATACAGTAAATCTGAAGTGACGCATCGGAATCTAAAACTGGACTCACAGGAGAGGTTCAAATCATATAAAGTTAGAGTGTCAGTCCTCTTGTACTTAAGTCGGCATTGTGCCTTTTGAATATAATTCCGATGCAATTTCAGTGCTTCATCGTCAATAAGGAGGTCCAAGGTATACAGTGAACCTGAAATGAACCATCGGAATCTAAAACTGGACTCACAGGAGAGGTTCAAATCATAGAAAGTTAGAGTGTCAGTCCACTTGTACTTAAGTCGGCACTGTGCCTTTTGTATTAAATTCGGATGCAATTTCTGTGTTTCATCGTCATTAAGAAGGACCATGGGATACAAAAAAAATCTGAAGTGAAGCATCGGAATCTAAAACTGGACTCACAGGAGTGGTTCAAATCATCGAAAGTTAGAGTGTCAGTCCTCTTGTACTTAGGTCGGCATTGTGACTTTTGTATTAAATTCGGATGCAATTTCTGTGCTACATCGTCAATAAGAATATCCAAGGGATACAGTAAACTTGAAGTGAAGCATCGGAATCTCAAACTGGACACACAGGAGAGGTTCAAATCATAGAAAGTTAGCATGTCAGTCCTCTTGTACGTAAGTCGGCATTGTGCATTTTGTACTAAATTCGGATGCAATTTCTGTGTTTCATCGTCAATAAGAAGGTCCAAGGGATACAGTAAACCTGATGTGATGCTTCGGAATCTAAAACTGGACTCACAGGGTAGGTTCAAATCATAGAAAGTGAGGGTGTCAGTCCTCTTGTCCTTAAGTCGTCATTGTGTTTTTTGTATTAAATTCGGATGCAATTTCTGTGTTTCATCATCATTAAGAAGGTGCATGGTATACTATAAATCTGAAGTGAAGCATCGGAATCTAAAACTGGACTCACTGTAGAGGTTCAAATCATAGAAAGTGGAAGTGTCAGTCCTCTTGTACTTATGTCGGCATTGTGCCTTTTGTAATAATTTCGGATGCAATTTGTGTTTTTCATCGTCAATAAGAAGGTCCAAGATATACAGTATACCTAAAGTGAAGCATCGGAATGTAAAACTGGACTCACAGGAGAGGTTCAAATCATAGAAAGTTAGAGTGTCAGTCCTCATGTACTTAAGTCGGCATTATGCCTTTTGAATTTAATTCCGATGCAATAACTGTGTTTCATCGTCAATAAGAATGTGCAAGGTATACAGTAAACCTGAAGTGAAGCATTGGAATCTAAAACTGGACTCACAGGAGAGGTTCAAATCATAGAAAGTTAGAGTGTCAGTCTTCTTGTACTTAAGTCGGCATTGTGCCTCTTGTATTAAATTCGGATGCAATTTCTGTGTTTCATCGTCAATAAGAAGGGCCAAGGGATACAGTAAACCTGAAGTGAAGCATCGGAATCTAAAACTGGACTCACAGGAAAGGTTCAAATCATAGAAAGTGAGAGTGTCATTCCTCTAATACTTAAGTTGCCATTGTGCCTTTTGTATTAAATTCGGATGCAATTTCTGTGTTTCATCGTCAATAGGAAGGTCCAAGGGATACAGTAAACATGAAGTGAAGCATCGGAAACTAAAACTGGACCCACAGCAGAGGTTCAAATCATAGAAAGTTAGAGTTTCAGTCCTCTTGTACTTAAGTCGGCATTGTGCCTTTTGTATTAAATTCGGATGCAATTTCTGTGTTCCATCGTCAATAAGAAGGTCCAAGGGATACAGTAAACCTGAAGTGAAGCATCGGAAACTAAAACTGGACTCACAGCAGAGGTTCAAATCATAGAAAGTTAGAGTGTCACTCCTCCTTTACTTAAGTCGGTATTGTGCTCTTTGTATTAAATTCGGATGCAATTTCTGTGTTTCATCGTCAATAAGAAGGTCCAAGGGATACAGTAAACCTGAAGTGAAGCATCGGAATCTAAAACTGGACTCACAGGTGCGGTTCAAATGATAGAAAATTAGAGTGTCAGTCCTCTTGTACTTAAGTCAGCATTGTGCCTTTTGTATTAAATTCGGATGCACATTCTGTGTTTCATCGTCAATAAGAAGTTCCAAGGGATACAGTATACCTGAAGTGAAGCATCGGAAACTAAAACTGGTCTCACAGCAGAGGTTCAAATCATAGAAAGTTAGAGTTTCAGTCCTCATGTACTTAAGTCGGCATTGTGCCTTTTGTATTAAATTCGGATGCAATATCTGTGTTTCATCGTCAATAAGAGGATCCAAGGGATACAGTAAACCCTAAATAAAGCATCGGAATCTAAAACTGGACTCACAGGAGAGGTTCAAATCATAGAAAGTTAGAGTATCAGTCCTCTTTTACTTAAGTCGGCATTGTGCCTTTTGTATTAAATACGGATGCAATTTCTGTATTTCGTCGTCAATAAGAAGGTCCAAGGGATACAGTAAACCAGAGGTTAAGTATCGGAATCTAAAACTGGACTCACAGGAGGGGTTCAAATCATAGAAAGTTAGAGTATTAGTCCTCTTGTACCTAAGTCGGCATTGTGCCTTTTGTATTAAATTCGGATGCAATTTCTGTGTTTCTTCGTCAATAAGAAGGTCCAAGGGATACAGTAAACCTGAAGTAAAGCATCGGAAACTAAAACTGGTCTCACAGTAGAGGTTCAAATCATAGAAAGTTAGAGTTTCAGTCCTCATGTACTTAAGTTGGCATTGTACCTTTTTTATTAAATTCGGATGCAATTTCTGTGTTTCATCGTCAATAGGAAGGTCCAAGGGATACAGTAAACATGAAGTGAAGCATCGGAAACTAAAACTGGACCCACAGCAGAGGTTCAAATCATAGAAAGTTAGAGTTTCAGTCCTCTTGTACTTAAGTCGGCATTGTGCCTTTTGTTATAATTTCCGATACAATTTCTGTGTTTCATCGTCAATAAGAAGGTCCAAGGGAAACAGTAAACATAAAGTGAAGCATCGAAATCTAAAACTGTACTCACAGGAGAGGTTCAAATCATAGAAAGTTAGAGTGTCAGTCCTCATGTACTTAAGTCGGCATTATGCCTTTTGAATTTAATTCCGATGCAATATCTGTGTTTCATCGTCAATAAGAATGTGCAAGGTATACAGTAAACCTGAAGTGAAGCATTGGTATCTAAAACTGGACTCACAGGAGAGGTTCAAATCATACAAAGATAGAGTGTCAGTCTTCTTGTACTTAAGTCGGCATTGTGCCTTTTGTAATAATTTCCGATACAATTTCTGTGTTTCATCGTCAATAAGAAGGTCCAAGGGAAACAGTAAACATAAAGTGAAGCATCGAAATCTAAAACTGTACTCACAGGAGAGGTTCAAATCATAGAAAGTTAGAGTGTCAGTCCTCATGTACTTAAGTCGGCATTATGCCTTTTGAATTTAATTCCGATGCAATATCTGTGTTTCATCGTCAATAAGAATGTGCAAGGTATACAGTAAACCTAACGTGAAGCATCGGAATCTAAAACTGGACTCACAGGAGAGGTTCAAATCATAGAAAGTTAGAGTTTCAGTCTTCTTGTACTTAAGTCGGCATTGTGCCTTTTGTATTAAATTCGGATGCAATTTCTGTGTTTCATCGTCAATAAGAAGGTCCGAGGGATACAGTAAACCTGAAGCATCGTAATCTAAAACTGGACTGACAGCAGAGGTTCAAATCATAGAAAGTTAGAGTGTCACTCCACCTCTACTTAAGTCGGTATTGTGCTCTGTGTATTAAATTCGGATGCAATTTCTGTGTTTCATCGTCAATAAGAAGGTCCAAGGGATACAGTAAACCTGAAGTAAAGCATCGGAATCTAAAACTGGACTCACAGGAGAGGTTCAAATCATAGAAAGTTAGAGTATCAGTCCTCTTTTACTTAAGTCGGCATTGTGCCTTTTGTATTAAATACGGATGCAATTTCTGTGTTTCATCGTCAATAAGAAGGTCCAAGGGATACAGTAAACCAGAGGTTAAGCATCAGAATCTAAAACTGGACTCACAGGAGGGGTTCAACTCATAGAAAGTTAGAGTATCAGTCCTCTTGTACTTAAGTCGGCATTGTGCCTTTTTTATTAAATTCGGATGCAATTTCTGTGTTTCATCGTCAATAAGAAGGTCCAAAGGATACAGTAAACCTGAAGTGAAGCATCGGAAACTAAAACTGGACTCACAGGAGGGGTTCAAATCATAGAAAGTTAGAGTATCAGTCTTCTTGTACTTAATTTGGCATTGTGCCTTTTTTATTAAATTCGGATGCAATTTATGTTTCATCGTCAATAGGAAGGTCCAAGGGATACATTAACCTGAAGTGAAGCATCGGAAACTAAAACTGGTCTCACAGCAGAGGTTCAAATCATGGAAAGTTAGAGTTTCAGTCCTCATGTACTTAAGTCGGCATTGTGCCTTTTGTATTAAATTCGGATGCAATTTCTGTGTTTCATCGTCAATAAGAGGATCCAAGGGATACAGTAAACCCGAATTGAAGCATCGGAATCTAAAACTTGACTCACAGGCGAGGTTCAAATCATAGAAAGTTAGAGTATCAGTCCTCTTTTACTTAAGTCGGCATTGTGCCTTTTTTATTAAATTCGGATGCAATTTCTGTGTTTCATCGTCAATAAGAAGGTCCAAAGGATACAGTAAACCTGAAGTGAAGCATCGGAAACTAAAACTGGACTCACAGGAGGGGTTCAAATCATAGAAAGTTAGAGTATCAGTCCTCTTGTACTTAAGTTGGCATTGGGCCTTTTTTATTAAATTCGGATGCAATTTCTGTGTTTCATCGTCAATAGGAAGGTCCAAGGGATACAGTAAACATGAAGTGAAGCATCGGAAACTAAAACTGGACCCACAGCAGAGGTTCAAATCATAGAAAGTTAGAGTTTCAGTCCTCTTGTACTTAAGTCGGCATTGTGCTTTTTGTACTAAATTCGGATGCAATTTCTGTGTTTCATCGTCAATAAGAAGGTCCAAGGGATACAGTAAACCTGAAGTGAAGCATCGGAAACTAAAACTGTACTCACAGCAGAGGTTCAAATCATAGAAAGTTAGAGTTTCAGTCCTCTTGTACTTAAGTCGGCATTGTGCCTTTTGTATTAAATTCGGATGCAATTTCTGTGTTTCATCGTCTATAAGAAAGTCCAAGGGATACAGTAAACCTGAAGTTAAGCATCGGAATCTAAAACTGGTCTCACAGCAGAGGTTCAAATCATAGAAAGTTAGAGTTTCAGTCCTCTTGTACGTAAGACGGCATTGTGCCTTTTGTATTAAATTCGGATGCAATATCTGCGTTTCATCGTCAATAAGAAGGTCCATGGGATACAGTAAACCTGAAGTTAAACATCGGAATCTAAAACTGGACTCACAGGAGGGGCTCAAATCATAGAAAGTTAGAGTATCAGTCCTCTTGTACTTAAGTCGGCATTGTGCCTTTTTTATTAAATTCGGATGCAATTTATGTTTCATCGTCAATAGGAAGGTCCAAGGGATACATTAACCTGAAGTGAAGCATCGGAAACTAAAACTGGTCTCACAGCAGAGGTTCAAATCATGGAAAGTTAGAGTTTCAGTCCTCATGTACTTAAGTCGGCATTGTGCCTTTTGTATTAAATTCGGATGCAATTTCTGTGTTTCATCGTCAATAAGAGGATCCAAGGGATACAGTAAACCCGAATTGAAGCATCGGAATCTAAAACTGGACTCACAGGCGAGGTTCAAATCATAGAAAGTTAGAGTATCAGTCCTCTTTTACTTAAGTCGGCATTGTGCCTTTTGTATTAAATACGGATGCAATTTCTGTGTTTCATCGTCAATAAGAAGGTCCAAGGGATACAGTAAACCAGAGGTTAAGCATCGGAATCTAAAACTGGACTCACAGGAGGGGTTGAAATCATAGAAAGTTAGAGTATCAGTCCTCTCGTACTTAAGTCGGCATTGTGCCTTTTTTATTAAATTCGGATGCAATTTCTGTGTTTCATCGTCAATAAGAAGGTCCAAAGGATACAGTAAACCTGAAGTGAAGCATCGGAAACTAAAACTGGACTCACAGGAGGGGTTCAAATCATAGAAAGTTAGAGTATCAGTCCTCTTGTACTTAAGTTGGCATTGGGCCTTTTTTATTAAATTCGGATGCAATTTCTGTGTTTCATCGTCAATAGGTAGGTCCAAGGGATACAGTAAACCTGAAGTGAAGCATCGGAAACTAAAACTGGACTCACAGCAGAGGTTCAAATCATAGAAAGTTAGAGTTTCAGTACTCTTGTATTTAAGTCGGCATTGTGCCTTTTGTATTAAATTCGGATGCAATTTCTGTGTTTCATCGTCAATACGAGGGTCCAAGGGATACAGTAAACCAGAAATTAAGCATCGGAATCTAAAACTGGACTCACAGGAGTGGTTCAAATCATAGAAAGTTAGAGTATCAGTCCTCTTGTACTTAAGTCGGCATTGTGCCTTTTGTATTAAATTCGGATGCAATTTCTGTGTTTCATCGTCTATAAGAAAGTCCAAGGGATACAGTAAACCTGAAGTTAAGCATCGGAATCTAAAACTGGTCTCACAGCAGAGGTTCAAATCATAGAAAGTTAGAGTTTCAGTCCTCTTGTACGTAAGACGGCATTGTGCCTTTTGTATTAAATTCGGATGCAATATCTGCGTTTCATCGTCAATAAGAAGGTCCATGGGATACAGTAAACCTGAAGTTAAACATCGGAATCTAAAACTGGACTCACAGGAGGGGTTCAAATCATAGAAAGTTAGAGTATCAGTCCACTTGTACTTAAGTCGGTATTGTGCCTTTTTTATTAATTTCCGATGCAATTTCTGTGCTTCATCGTCAATAAGAAGTTCCAAGGGATACAATAAACCTGAAGTGAAGCATCAGAAACTAAAACTGGACTCACAGCAGAGTTTCAAATCATAGAAAGTTAGAGTTTCAGTCGTCTTCTACTTAAGTCGGCATTGTGCCTTTTGCATTATCTTCGGATGCAATTTCTGTGTTTCATCGTCAATAAGAAGGTCCAAGGGATGCAGTATACCAAAGGTGAAGCATCGGAAACTAAAACTGGACTCACAGCAGAGGTACAAAGCATAGAAAGTTAGAGTTTCAGTCCTCTTGTACTTAGTTCGGCATTGTGCCTTTTGTATTAAATTCGGATGCAATTTCTGTGTTTCATCGTCAATAAGAGGGTCCAAGGGATACAGTTAACCTGAAGTGAAGCATCGGAATCTAAAACTGGACTCACAGGAGAGGTTCAAATCATCGAAAATTAGAGTATCAGTACTCTTGTACTTAAGTCGGCATTGTGCCTTTTGTATTAAATTCGGAAGCAATTTCTCTGTTTCATCGTCAATAAGAAGGTCCAAGGGATACAGTAAACCTGAAGTTAAGCATCGGAATCTAAAACTGGACTCACAGGAGGGGTTCAAATCATAGAAAGTTAGTGTATCAGTCCTCTTGTACTTAAGTCGGCATTGTGCCTTTTGTATTGAATTCGAATGCAATTTCTGTGTTTCATCGTCAATAAGCAGGTCCAAGGAATACAGTAAACCTGAAGTGAAGCATCGGAAACTAAAACTGGACTCACAGCAGAGGTTCAAATCATAGAAAGTTAGAGTCTCAGTCCTCTTGTACTTAAGTCGGCATTGTGCCTTTTGTATTGAATTCGGATGCAATTTCTGTGTTTCATCGTCAATAAGAAGGTACAAGGGATACAGTAAACCTGAAGTGAAGCATCGGAAACTAAAACTGGACTCACAGCAGAGGTTTACATCATAGAAAGTTAGAGTTTCAGTCCTCTTGTACTTAAGTCGGCATTGTGCCTTTTGTATTAAATTCGGATGCAATTTCTATGTTTCATCTTCAATAAGAAGGTCCAAGGGATACAGTAAACCTGAAGTGAAGCATCGGAAACTAAAACTGGTCTCACAGCAGAGGTTCAAATCATAGAAAGTTAGAGTTTCAGTCCTCTTGTACGTAAGTCGGCATTGTGCCTTTTGTATTAAATTCGAATGCAATTTCTGTGTTTCATTTGTCAATAAGAAGGTCCAAGGGATACAGTAAACCTGAAGTGAAGCATCGGAAACTAAAACTGGTCTCACAGCAGAGGTTCAAATCATAGAAAGTTAGAGTTTGAGTCCACTTGTACTTAAGTCGGCATTGTGCCTTTTGTATTAAATTCGGATGCAATTTCTGTGTTTCATCGTCAATAAGAGGATCCAAGGGATACAGTAAACCCTAAATGAAGCATCGGAATCTAAAACTGGACTCACAGGGGAGGTACAAATCATAGAAAGTTAGAGTATCAGTCCTCTTTTACTTAAGTCGGCATTGTGCCTTTTGTATTAAATACGGATGCAATTTCTGTGTTTCATCGTCAATAAGAAGGTCCAAGGGATACAGTAAACCAGAGGTTAAGCATCGGAATCTAAAACTGGACTCACAGGAGGGGTTCAACTCATAGAAAGTTAGAGTATCAGTCCTCTTGTACTTAAGTCGGCATTGTGCCTTTTTTATTAAATTCGGATGCAATTTCTGTGTTTCATCGTCAATAAGAAGGTCCAAAGGATACAGTAAACCTGAAGTGAAGCATCGGAAACTAAAACTGGACTCACAGGAGGGGTTCAAATCATAGAAAGTTAGAGTATCAGTTCTCTTGTACTTAAGTTGGCATTGTGCCTTTTTTATTAAATTCGGATGCAATTTCTGTGTTTCATCGTCAATAAGAAGGTCCAAAGGATACAGTAAACCTGAAGTGAAGCATCGGAAACTAAAACTGGACTCACAGGATGGGTTCAAATCATAGAAAGTTAGAGTATCAGTCCTCTTGTACTTAAGTTGGCATTGGGCCTTTTTTATTAAATTCGGATGCAATTTCTGTGTTTCATCGTCAATAGGAAGGTCCAAGGGATACAGTAAACATGATGTGAAGCATCGGAAACTAAAACTGGACCCACAGCAGAGGTTCAAATCATAGAAAGTTAGAGTTTCAGTCCTCTTGTACTTAAGTCGGCATTGTGCCTTTTGTACTAAATTCGGATGCAATTTCTGTGTTTCATCGTCAATAAGAAGGTCCAAGGGATACAGTAAACCTGAAGTGAAGCATCGGAAACTAAAACTGGACTCACAGCAGAGGTTCAAATCATAGAAAGTTAGAGATTCAGTCCTCTTGTACTTAAGTCGGCATTGTGCCTTTTGTATTAAATTCGGATGCAATTTCTGTGTTTCATCGTCTATAAGAAAGTCCAAGGGATACAGTAAACCTGAAGTTAAGCATCGGAATCTAAAACTGGTCTCACAGCAGAGGTTCAAATCATAGAAAGTTAGAGTTTCAGTCCTCTTGTACGTAAGTCGGCATTGTGCCTTTTGTATTAAATTCGGATGCAATTTCTGTGTTTCATCGTCAATAAGAAGGTCCATGCGATACAGTAAACCTGAAGTTAAACATCGGAATCTAAAACTGGACTCACAGGAGGGGTTCAAATCATAGAAAGTTAGAGTATCAGTCCTCTTGTACTTAAGTCGGCATTGTGCCTTTTTTATTAATTTCGGATGCAATTTCTGTGCTTCATCGTCAATAAGAAGTTCCAAGGGATACAGTAAACCTGAAGTGAAGCATCGGAAACTAAAACTGGACTCACAGCAGAGTTTCAAATCATAGAAAGTTAGAGTTTCAGTCGTCTTCTACTTAAGTCGGCATTGCGCCTTTTGTATTATCTTCGGATGCAATTTCTATGTTTCATCGTCAATAAGAAGGTCCAAGGGATACAGTATACCAAAGGTGAAGCATCGGAAACTAAAACTGGACTCACAGCAGAGGTACAAAGCATAGAAAGTTAGAGTTTCAGTCCTCTTGTACTTAAGTCGGCATTGTGCCTTTTGTATTAAATTCGGATGCAATTTCTGTGTTTCATCGTCAATAAGAGGGTCCAAGGGATACAGTAAACCTGAAGTGAAGCATCGGAATCTAAAACTGGACTCACAGGAGAGGTTCAAATCATCGAAAATTAGAGTATCAGTACTCTTGTACTTTAGTCGGCATTGTGCCTTTTGTATTAAATTCGGAAGCAATTTCTGTGTTTCATCGTCAACAAGAAGGTCCAAGGGATACAGTAAACCTGAAGTTAAGCAACGGAATCTAAAACTGGACTCACAGGAGGGGTTCAAATCATAGAAAGTCAGAGTATCAGCCATCTTGTACTTAAGTCGGCATTGTGCCTTTTTTATTAAATTCGGATGCAATTTCTGTGTTTCATCGTCAATAAGAAGGTCCAAGGGACACAGTAAACCTGAAGTGAAGCATCGGAAACTAAAACTGGACTCACAGCAAAGGTTCAAATCATAGAAAGTTAGAGTTTCAGTCCTCTTGTACTTAAGTCGGCATTGTGCCTTTTGTATTAATTTCGGATGCAATTTCTGTGTTTCATCGTCAATAAGAAGGTCCAAGGGATACAGTAAACCTGAAGTTAAGCATCGGAAACTAAAACTGGACTCACAGCAGAGGTTCAAATCATAGAAAGTTAGAGTTTCAGTCCTCTTGTACTTAAGTCGGCATTGTGCCTTTTTTATTAAATTCGGATGCAATTTCTGTGTTTCATCGTCAATAAGAAGGTCCAAGGGACACAGTAAACCTGAAGTGAAGCATCGGAAACTAAAACTGGACTCACAGCAGAGGTTCAAATCATAGAAAGTTAGAGGTTCAGTCCTCTTGTACTTAAGTCGGCATTGTGCCTTTTGTATTAAATTCGGATGCAATTTCTGTGTTTCATCGTCAATAAGAAGGTCTTAGGGATACAGTAAACCTGAAGTGAAGCATCGGAAACTAAAACTGGACTCACAGCAGAGTTTCAAATCATAGAAAGTTAGAGTTTCAGTCGTCTTCTACTTAAGTCGGCATTGCGCTTTTTGTATTATCTTCGGATGCAATTTCTATGTTTCATCGTCAATAAGAAGGTCCAAGGGATACAGTATACCAAAGGTGAAGCATCGGAAACTAAAACTGGACTCACAGCAGAGGTACAAAGCATAGAAAGTTAGAGTTTCAGTCCTCTTGTACTTAAGTCGGCATTGTGCCTTTTGTATTAAATTCGGATGCAATTTCTGTGTTTCATCGTCAATAAGAGGGTCCAAGGGATACAGTAAACCTGAAATGAAGCATCGGAATCTAAAACTGGACTCACAGGAGAGGTTCAAATCATCGAAAATTAGAGTATCAGTACTCTTGTACTTTAGTCGGCATTGTGCCTTTTGTATTAAATTCGGAAGCAATTTCTGTGTTTCATCGTCAACAAGAAGGTCCAAGGGATACAGTAAACCTGAAGTTAAGCAACGGAATCTAAAACTGGACTCACAGGAGGGGTTCAAATCATAGAAAGTCAGAGTATCAGCCATCTTGTACTTAAGTCGGCATTGTGCCTTTTTTATTAAATTCGGATGCAATTTCTGTGTTTCATCGTCAATAAGAAGGTCCAAGGGACACAGTAAACCTGAAGTGAAGCATCGGAAACTAAAACTGGACTCACAGCAAAGGTTCAAATCATAGAAAGTTAGAGTTTCAGTCCTCTTGTACTTAAGTCGGCATTGTGCCTTTTGTATTAAATTCGGATGCAATTTCTGTGTTTCATCGTCAATAAGAAGGTCCAAGGGATACAGTAAACCTGAAGTTAAGCATCGGAAACTAAAACTGGACTCACAGCAGAGGTTCAAATCATAGAAAGTTAGAGTTTCAGTCCTCTTGTACTTAAGTCGGCATTGTGCCTTTTTTATTAAATTCGGATGCAATTTCTGTGTTTCATCGTCAATAAGAAGGTCCAAGGGACACAGTAAACCTGAAGTGAAGCATCGGAAACTAAAACTGGACTCACAGCAGAGGTTCAAATCATAGAAAGTTAGAGGTTCAGTCCTCTTGTACTTAAGTCGGCATTGTGCCTTTTGTATTAAATTCGGATGCAATTTCTGTGTTTCATCGTCAATAAGAAGGTCTTAGGGATACAGTAAACCTGAAGTTAAGCATCGGAAACTAAAACAGGACTCACAGCAGAGGTTCAAATCATAGCAAGTTAGAGTTTCAGTCCTCTTGTACGTAAGTCGGCATTGTGCTTTTTGTATTAAATTCGAATGCAATTTCTGTGTTTCATCGTCTATAAGAAAGTCCAAGGGATACAGTAAACCTGAAGTTAAGCATCGGAATCTAAAACTGGTCTCACAGCAGAGGTTCAAATCATAGAAAGTTAGAGTTTCAGTCCTCTTGTACGTAAGACGGCATTGTGCCTTTTGTATTAAATTCGGATGCAATATCTGCGTTTCATCGTCAATAAGAAGGTCCATGGGATACAGTAAACCTGAAGTTAAACATCGGAATCTAAAACTGGACTCACAGGAGGGGTTCAAATCATAGAAAGTTAGAGTATCAGTCCACTTGTACTTAAGTCGGTATTGTGCCTTTTTTATTAATTTCCGATGCAATTTCTGTGCTTCATCGTCAATAAGAAGTTCCAAGGGATACAATAAACCTGAAGTGAAGCATCAGAAACTAAAACTGGACTCACAGCAGAGTTTCAAATCATAGAAAGTTAGAGTTTCAGTCGTCTTCTACTTAAGTCGGCATTGTGCCTTTTGCATTATCTTCGGATGCAATTTCTGTGTTTCATCGTCAATAAGAAGGTCCAAGGGATGCAGTATACCAAAGGTGAAGCATCGGAAACTAAAACTGGACTCACAGCAGAGGTACAAAGCATAGAAAGTTAGAGTTTCAGTCCTCTTGTACGTAAGTCGGCATTGTGCCTTTTGTATTAAATTCGAATGCAATTTCTGTGTTTCATCGTCAATAAGAAGGTCCAAGGGATACAGTAAACCTGAAGTGAAGCATCGGAAACTAAAACTGGTCTCACAGCAGAGGTTCAAATCATAGAAAGTTAGAGTTTGAGTCCACTTGTACTTAAGTCGGCATTGTGCCTTTTGTATTAAATTCGGATGCAATTTCTGTGTTTCATCGTCAATAAGAGGATCCAAGGGATACAGTAAACCCTAAATGAAGCATCGGAATCTAAAACTGGACTCACAGGGGAGGTACAAATCATAGAAAGTTAGAGTATCAGTCCTCTTTTACTTAAGTCGGCATTGTGCCTTTTGTATTAAATACGGATGCAATTTCTGTGTTTCATCGTCAATAAGAAGGTCCAAGGGATACAGTAAACCAGAGGTTAAGCATCGGAATCTAAAACTGGACTCACAGGAGGGGTTCAACTCATAGAAAGTTAGAGTATCAGTCCTCTTGTACTTAAGTCGGCATTGTGCCTTTTTTATTAAATTCGGATGCAATTTCTGTGTTTCATCGTCAATAAGAAGGTCCAAAGGATACAGTAAACCTGAAGTGAAGCATCGGAAACTAAAACTGGACTCACAGGAGGGGTTCAAATCATAGAAAGTTAGAGTATCAGTCCTCTTGTACTTAAGTTGGCATTGTGCCTTTTTTATTAAATTCGGATGCAATTTCTGTGTTTCATCGTCAATAAGAAGGTCCAAAGGATACAGTAAACCTGAAGGGAAGCATCGGAAACTAAAACTGGACTCACAGGATGGGTTCAAATCATAGAAAGTTAGAGTATCAGTCCTCTTGTACTTAAGTTGGCATTGGGCCTTTTTTATTAAATTCGGATGCAATTTCTGTGTTTCATCGTCAATAGGAAGGTCCAAGGGATACAGTAAACATGATGTGAAGCATCGGAAACTAAAACTGGACCCACAGCAGAGGTTCAAATCATAGAAAGTTAGAGTTTCAGTCCTCTTGTACTTAAGTCGGCATTGTGCCTTTTGTACTAAATTCGGATGCAATTTCTGTGTTTCATCGTCAATAAGAAGGTCCAAGGGATACAGTAAACCTGAAGTGAAGCATCGGAAACTAAAACTGGACTCACAGCAGAGGTTCAAATCATAGAAAGTTAGAGTTTCAGTCCTATTGTACTTAAGTCGGCATTGTGCCTTTTGTATTAAATTCGGATGCAATTTCTGTGTTTCATCGTCTATAAGAAAGTCCAAGGGATACAGTAAACCTGAAGTTAAGCATCGGAATCTAAAACTGGTCTCACAGCAGAGGTTCAAATCATAGAAAGTTAGAGTTTCAGTCCTCTTGTACGTAAGTCGGCATTGTGCCTTTTGTATTAAATTCGGATGCAATTTCTGTGTTTCATCGTCAATAAGAAGGTCCATGCGATACAGTAAACCTGAAGTTAAACATCGGAATCTAAAACTGGACTCACAGGAAGGGTTCAAATCATAGAAAGTTAGAGTATCAGTCCTCTTGTACTTAAGTCGGCATTGTGCCTTTTTTATTAATTTCGGATGCAATTTCTGTGCTTCATCGTCAATAAGAAGTTCCAAGGGATACAGTAAACCTGAAGTGAAGCTTCGGAAACTAAAACTGGACTCACAGCAGAGTTTCAAATCATAGAAAGTTAGAGTTTCAGTCGTCTTCTACTTAAGTCGGCATTGCGCCTTTTGTATTATCTTCGGATGCAATTTCTATGTTTCATCGTCAATAAGAAGGTCCAAGGGATACAGTATACCAAAGGTGAAGCATCGGAAACTAAAACTGGACTCACAGCAGAGGTACAAAGCATAGAAAGTTAGAGTTTCAGTCCTCTTGTACTTAAGTCGGCATTGTGCCTTTTGTATTAAATTCGGATGCAATTTCTGTGTTTCATCGTCAATAAGAGGGTCCAAGGGATACAGTAAACCTGAAGTGAGGCATCGGAATCTAAAACTGGACTCACAGGAGAGGTTCAAATCATCGAAAATTAGAGTATCAGTACTCTTGTACTTTAGTCGGCATTGTGCCTTTTGTATTAAATTCGGAAGCAATTTCTGTGTTTCATCGTCAACAAGAAGGTCCAAGGGATACAGTAAACCTGAAGTTAAGCAACGGAATCTAAAACTGGACTCACAGGAGGGGTTCAAATCATAGAAAGTCAGAGTATCAGTCCTCTTGTACTTAAGTCGGCATTGTGCCTTTTTTATTAAATTCGGATGCAATTTCTGTGTTTCATCGTCAATAAGAAGGTCCAAGGGACACAGTAAACCTGAAGTGAAGCATCGGAAACTAAAACTGGACTCACAGCAAAGGTTCAAATCATAGAAAGTTAGAGTTTCAGTCCTCTTGTACTTAAGTCGGCATTATGCCATTTGTATTAAATTCGGATGCAATTTCTGTGTTTCATCGTCAATAAGAAGGTCCAAGGGATACAGTAAACCTGAAGTTAAGCATCGGAAACTAAAACTGGACTCACAGCAGAGGTTCAAATCATAGAAAGTTAGAGTTTCAGTCCTCTTGCACTTAAGTCGGCATTGTGCCTTTTTTATTAAATTCGGATGCAATTTCTGTGTTTCATCGTCAATAAGAAGGTCCAAGGGACACAGTAAACCTGAAGTGAAGCATCGGAAACTAAAACTGGACTCACAGCAGAGGTTCAAATCATAGAAAGTTAGAGGTTCAGTCCTCTTGTACTTAAGTCGGCATTGTGCCTTTTGTATTAAATTCGGATGCAATTTCTGTGTTTCATCGTCAATAAGAAGGTCTTAGGGATACAGTAAACCTGAAGTTAAGCATCGGAAACTAAAACAGGACTCACAGCAGAGGTTCAAATCATAGCAAGTTAGAGTTTCAGTCCTCTTGTACGTAAGTCGGCATTGTGCTTTTTGTATTAAATTCGAATGCAATTTCTGTGTTTCATCGTCAATAAGAAGGTCCAAGGGGTACAGTAAACCTTAAGTGAAGCATCGGAAACTAAAACTGGACTCACAGCAGAGGTTCAATTCATAGAAAGTTTGAGATTCAGTCCTCTTGTACGTAAGTCGGCATTGTGCCTTTTGTATTATATTCGAATGCAATTTCTGTGTTTCATCGTCAATAAGAAGGTCCAAGGAATACAGTAAACCTGAAATGAAGCATCGGAAACTAAAACTGGACTCACAGCAGAGGTTCAAATCATAGAAAGTTAGAGTCTCAGTCCTCTTGTACTTAAGTCGGCATTGTGCCTTTTGTATTGAATTCGGATGCAATTTCTGTGTTTCATCGTCAATAAGAAGGTACAAGGGATACAGTAAACCTGAAGTGAAGCATCGGAAACTAAAACTGGACTCACAGCAGAGGTTTACATCATAGAAAGTTAGAGTTTCAGTCCTCTTGTACTTAAGTCGGCATTGTGCCTTTTGTATTAATTTCGGATGCAATTTCTGTGTTTCATCGTCAATAAGAAGGTCCAAGGGATACACAAAACCTGAAGTGAAGCATCGGAAACTAAAACTGGACTCACAGCAGAGGTTCAAATCATAGAAAGTTAGAGTCTCAGTCCTCTTGTACTTAAGTCGGCATTGTGCCTTTTGTATTAAATTCGGATGCAATTTCTGTGTTTCATCGTCTATAAGAAAGTCCAAGGGATACAGTAAACCTGAAGTTAAGCATCGGAATCTAAAACTGGTCTCACAGCAGAGGTTCAAATCATAGTAAGTTAGAGTTTCAGTCCTCTTGTACTTAAGTCGGCATTGTGCCTTTTGTATTAAATTCGGATGCAATTTCTGTGTTTCATCGTCAATAAGAAGGTCCAAGGGATACAGTAAACCTGAAGTTAAGCATCGGAATCTAAAACTGGACTCACAGGAGGGGTTCAAATCATTGAAAGTTAGAGATTCAGTCCTCTTGTACGTAAGTCGGCATTGTGCCTTTTTTATTACAGTCAGATGCAATTTCTGTCTTTCATCGTCAATAAGAAGGTCTTAGGGATACAGTAAACCTGAAGTGAAGCATCGGAAACTAAAACTGGACTCACAGCAGAGGTTCAAATCATAGAAAGTTAGAGTTTCAGTCCTCTTGTACTTAAGTCGGCATTGTGTCTTTTGTATTAAATTCGGATGCAATTTCAATGTTTCATCTTCAATACGAAGGTCCAAGGGATACAGTAAACCTGAAGTGAAGCATCGGAAACTAAAACTGGACTCACAGGAGAGGTTCAAATCATAGAAAGTGAGAGTTTCAGTCCTCTTGTACTTAAGTCGGCATTGTGCCTTTTGTATTAAATTCGGATGCAATTTCTGTGTTTCATCGTCAATAAGAAGGTCCAAGGGATACAGTAAACCTGAAGTTAAGCATCGGAATCTAAAACTGGACTCACAGGAGGGGTTCAAATCATAGAAAGTTAGAGATTCAGTCCTCTTGTACGTAAGTCGGCATTGTGCCTTTTGTATTAAATTCGAATGCAATTTCTGTGTTTCATCGTCAATAAGAAGGTCCAAGGAATACAGTAAACCTGAAGTGAAGCATCGTAAACTAAAACTGGACTCACAGCAGACGTTCAAATCATAGAAAGTTAGAGTCTCAGTCCTCTTGTACTTAAGTCGGCATTGTGCCTTTTGTATTGAATTCCGATGCAATTTATGTGTTTCATCGTCAATAAGAAGGTACAAGGGATACAGTAAACCTGAAGTGAAGCATCGGAAACTAAAACTGGACTCACAGCAGAGGTTTAAATCATAGAAAGTTAGAGTTTTTTGTCCTCTTGTACTTAAGTCGGCATTGTGCCTTTTGTATTAAATTCGGATGCAATTTCTATGTTTCATCTTCAATAAGAAGGTCCAAGGGATACAGTAAACCTGAAGTGAAGCATCGGAAACTAAAACTGGACTCACAGGAGAGGTTCAAATCATAGAAAGTGAGAGTTTCAGTCCTCTTGTACTTAAGTCGGCATTGTGCCTTTTGTATTAAATTCGGATGCAATTTCTGTGTTTCATCGTCAATAAGAAGTTCCAAGGGATACACTAAACCTGAAGTGAAGCATCGGAAACTAAAACTGGGCTCACAGCAGACGTTCAAATCATAGAAAGTTAGAGTCTCAGTCCTCTTGTACTTAAGTCGGCATTGTGCCTTTTGTATTAAATTCGGATGCAATTTCTGTGTTTCATCGTCTATAAGAAAGTCCAAGGGATACAGTAAACCTGAAGTTAAGCATCGGAATCTGAAACTGGTCTCACCGCAGAAGTTAAAATCATAGAAAGTTAGAGTTTCAGTCCTCTTGTACTTAAGTCGGCATTGTGCCTTTTGTATTGAATTCGGATGCAATTTCTGTGTTTCATCGTCAATAAGAAGGTACAAGGGATACAATAAACCTGAAGAGAAGCATCGGAAACTAAAACTGGACTCACAGCAGAGGTTTACATCATAGAAAGTTAGAGTTTCAGTCCTCTTGTACGTAAGTCGGCATTGTGCCTTTTGTATTAAATTCGAATGCAATTTCTGTGTTTCATCGTCAATAAGAAGGTCCAAGGGATACAGTAAACCTGAAGTGAAGCATCGGAAACTAAAACTGGTCTCACAGCAGAGGTTCACATCAAAGAAAGTTAGAGTTTCAGTCCACTTGTACTTAAGTCGGCATTGTGCCTTTTGTATTAAATTCGGATGCAATTTCTGTGTTTCATCGTCAATAAGAGGATCCAAGGGATTCAGTAAACCCTAAATGAAGCATCGGAATCTAAAACTGGACTCACAGGAGAGGTTCAAATCATAGAAAGTTAGAGTATCAGTCCTCTTTTACTTAAGTCGGCATTGTGCCTTTTGTATTAAATACGGATGCAATTTCTGTGTTTCATCGTCAATAAGAAGGTCCAAGGGATACAGTAAACCAGAGGTTAAGCATCGGAATCTAAAACTGGACTCACAGGAGGGGTTCAACTCATAGAAAGTTAGAGTATCAGTCCTCTTGTACTTAAGTCGGCATTGTGCCTTTTTTATTAAATTCGGATGCAATTTCTGTGTTTCATCGTCAATAAGAAGGTCCAAAGGATACAGTAAACCTGAAGTGAAGCATCGGAAACTGAAACTGGACTCACAGGAGTTGTTCAAATCATAGAAAGTTAGAGTATCAGTCCTCTTGTACTTAAGTTGGCATTGTGCCTTTTTTATTAAATTCGGATGCAATTTCTGTGTTTCATCGTCAATAAGAAGGTCCAAAGGATACAGTAAACCTGAAGTGAAGCATCGGATACTAAGACTTGACTCACAGGATGGGTTCAAATCATAGAAAGTTAGAGTATCAGTCCTCTTGTACTTAAGTTGGCATTGGGCCTTTTTTATTAAATTCGGATGCAATTTCTGTGTTTCATCATCAATAGGAAGGTCCAAGGGATACAGTAAACATGATGTGAAGCATCGGAAGCTAAAACTGGATCCACAGCA
The DNA here is from genome assembly GCF_021461395.2 of Schistocerca americana. Lineage (NCBI taxonomy): Eukaryota > Metazoa > Arthropoda > Insecta > Orthoptera > Acrididae > Schistocerca > Schistocerca americana. The sequence goes on along the minus strand of NW_025725968.1, from coordinate 194,847 downwards.
AAGGTTCAAATCATAGAAAGTTAGAGTTTCAGTCCTCTTGTACTTAAGTCGGCATTGTGCCTTTTGTACTAAATTCGGATGCAATTTCTGTGTTTCATCGTCAATAAGAAGGTCCAAGGGATACAGTAAACCTGAAGTGAAGCATCGGAAACTAAAACTGGACTCACAGCAGAGGTTCAAATCATAGAAAGTTAGAGTTTCAGTCCTCTTGTACTTAAGTCGGCATTGTGCCTTTTGTATTAAATTCGGATGTAATTTCTGTGTTTCATCGTCAATAAGAAGGTCCAAGGAATACAGTAAACCTGAAGTGAAGCATCGGAAACTAAAACTGGACTCACAGCAGAGGTTCAAATCATAGAAAGTTAGAGTTTCAGTACTCTTGTATTTAAGTCGGCATTGTGCTTTTGTATTAAATTCGGATGCAATTTCTGTGTTTCATCGTCAATACCAGGGTCCAAGGGATACAGTAAACCAGAAGTTAAGCTACGGAATCTAAAACTGGACTCACAGGAGTGGTTCAAATCATAGAAAGTTAGAGTATCAGTCCTCTTGTACTTAAGTCGGCATTGTGCCTTTTGTATTAAATTCGGATGCAATTTCTGTGTTTCATCGTCTATAAGAAAGTCCAAGGGATGCAGTAAACCTGAAGTTAAGCATCGGAATCTAAAACTGGTCTCACAGCAGAGGTTCAAATCATAGAAAGTTAGAGTTTCAGTCCTCTTGTACGTAAGTCGGCATTGTGCCTTTTGTATTAAATTCGGATGCAATTTCTGTGTTTCATCGTCAATAAGAAGGTCCATGCGATACAGTAAACCTGAAGTTAAACATCGGAATCTAAAACTGGACTCACAGGAGGGGTTCAAATCATAGAAAGTTAGAGTATCAGTCCTCTTGTACTTAAGTCGGCATTGTGCCTTTTTTATTAATTTCGGATGCAATTTCTGTGCTTCATCGTCAATAAGAAGTTCCAAGGGATACAGTAAACCTGAAGTGAAGCATCGGAAACTAAAACTGGACTCACAGCAGAGTTTCAAATCATAGAAAGTTAGAGTTTCAGTCGTCTTCTACTTAAGTCGGCATTGCGCCTTTTGTATTATCTTCGGATGCAATTTCTATGTTTCATCGTCAATAAGAAGGTCCAAGGGATACAGTATACCAAAGGTGAAGCATCGGAAACTAAAACTGGACTCACAGCAGAGGTACAAAGCATAGAAAGTTAGAGTTTCAGTCCTCTTGTACTTAAGTCGGCATTGTGCCTTTTGTATTAAATTCGGATGCAATATCTGCGTTTCATCGTCAATAAGAAGGTGCAAGGGATACAGTAAACCTGAAGTGAAGCATCGGAATCTAAAACTGGACTCACAGGAGAGGTTCAAATCATAGAAAGTTAGAGTGTCAGTCCTCATGTACTTAAGTCGGCATTATGCCTTTTGAATTTAATTCCGATGCAATATCTGTGTTTCATCGTCAATAAGAATGTGCAAGGTATACAGTAAACCTAAAGTGAAGCATCGGAATCTAAAACTGGACTCACAGGAGAGGTTCAAGTCATAGAAAGTTAGAGTTTCAGTCTTCTTGTACTTAAGTCGGCATTGTGCCTTTTGTATTAAATTCGGATGCAATTTCTGTGTTTCATCGTCAATAAGAAGGTCCGAGGGATACAGTAAACCTGAAGCATCGTAATCTAAAACTGGACTGACAGCAGAGGTTCAAATCATAGAAAGTTAGAGTGTCACTCCACCTCTACTTAAGTCGGTATTGTGCTCTTTGTATTAAATTCGGATGCTATTTCTGTGTTTCATCGTCAATAAGAAGGTCCAAGGGATACAGTAAACCTGAAGTAAAGCATCGGAATCTAAAACTGGACTCACGGGAGAGGTTCAAATCATAGAAAGTTAGAGTATCAGTCCTCTTTTACTTAAGTCGGCATTGTGCCTTTTGTATTAAATACGGATGCAATTTCTGTGTTTCATCGTCAATAAGAAGGTCCAAGGGATACAGTAAACCAGAGGTTAAGCATCAGAATCTAAAACTGGACTCACAGGAGGGGTTGAACTCATAGAAAGTTAGAGTATCAGTCCTCTTGTACTTAAGTCGGCATTGTGCCTTTTTTATTAAATTCGGATGCAATTTCTGTGTTTCATCGTCAATAAGAAGGTCCAAAGGATACAGTAAACCTGAAGTGAAGCATCGGAAACTAAAACTGGACTCACAGGAGGGGTTCAAATCATAGAAAGTTAGAGTATCAGTCTTCTTGTACTTAAGTTGGCATTGTGCCTTTTTCATTAAATTCGGATGCAATTAATGTTTCATCGTCAATAGGAAGGTCCAAGGGATACATTAACCTGAAGTGAAGCATCGGAAACTAAAACTGGTCTCACAGCAGAGGTTCAAATCATGGAAAGTTAGAGTTTCAGTCCTCATGTACTTAAGTCGGCATTGTGCCTTTTGTATTAAATTCGGATGCAATTTCTGTGTTTCATCGTCAATAAGAGGATCCAAGGGATACAGTAAACCCGAATTGAAGCATCGGAATCTAAAACTGGACTCACAGGCGAGGTTCAAATCATAGAAAGTTAGAGTATCAGTCCTCTTTTACTTAAGTCGGCATTGTGCCTGTTTTATTAAATTCGGATGCAATTTCTGTGTGTCATCGTCAATAAGAAGGTCCAAAGGATACAGTAAACCTGAAGTGAAGCATCGGAAACTAAAACTGGACTCACAGGAGGGGTTCAAATCATAGAAAGTTAGAGTATCAGTCCTCCTGTACTTAAGTTGGCATTGGGCCTTTTTTATTAAATTCGGATGCAATTTCTGTGTTTCATCGTCAATAGGAAGGTCCAAGGGATACAGTAAACATGAAGTGAAGCATCGGAAACTAAAACTGGACCCACAGCAGAGGTTCAAATCATAGAAAGTTAGAGTTTCAGTCCTCTTGTACTTAAGTCGGCATTGTGCTTTTTGTACTAAATTCGGATGCAATTTCTGTGTTTCATCGTCAATAAGAAGGTCCAAAGGATACAGTAAACCTGAAGTGAAGCATCGGAAACTAAAACTGTACTCACAGCAGAGGTTCAAATCATAGAAAGTTAGAGTTTCAGTCCTCTTGTACTTAAGTCGGCATTGTGCCTTTTGTATTAAATTCGGATGCAATTTCTGTGTTTCATGGTCTATAAGAAAGTCCAAGGGATACAGTAAACCTGAAGTTAAGCATCGGAATCTAAAACTGGTCTCACAGCAGAGGTTCAAATCATAGAAGGTTAGAGTTTCAGTCCTCTTGTACGTAAGACGGCTTTGTGCCTTTTGTATTAAATTCGGATGCAATATCTGCGTTTCTTCGGCAATAAGAAGGTCCATGGGATACAGTAAACCTGAAGTTAAACATCGGAATCTAAAACTGGACTCACAGGAGGGGGCCAAATCATAGAAAGTTAGAGTATCAGTCCTCTTGTACTTAAGTCGGCATTGTGCCTTTTTTATTAAATTCGGATGCAATTTATGTTTCATCGTCAATAGGAAGGTCCAAGGGATACATTAACCTGAAGTGAAGCATCGGAAACTAAAACTGGTCTCACAGCAGAGGTTCAAATCATGGAAAGTTAGAGTTTCAGTCCTCATGTACTTAAGTCGGCATTGTGCCTTTTGTATTAAATTCGGATGCAATTTCTGTGTTTCATCGTCAATAAGAGGATCCAAGGGATACAGTAAACCCGAATTGAAGCATCGGAATCTAAAACTGGACTCACAGGCGAGGTTCAAATCATAGAAAGTTAGAGTATCAGTCCTCTTTTACTTAAGTCGGCATTGTGCCTTTTGTATTAAATACGGATGCAATTTCTGTGTTTCATCGTCAATAAGAAGGTCCAAGGGATACAGTAAACCAGTGGTTAAGCATCGGAATCTAAAACTGGACTCACAGGAGGGGTTGAAATCATAGAAAGTTAGAGTATCAGTCCTCTCGTACTTAAGTCGGCATTGTGCCTTTTTTATTAAATTCGGATGCAATTTCTGTGTTTCATCGTCAATAAGAAGGTCCAAAGGATACAGTAAACCTGAAGTGAAGCATCGGAAACTAAAACTGGACTCACAGGAGGGGTTCAAATAATAGAAAGTTAGAGTATCAGTCCTCTTGTACTTAAGTTGGCATTGGGCCTTTTTTATTAAATTCGGATGCAATTTCTGTGTTTCATCGTCAATAGGTAGGTCCAAGGGATACAGTAAACCTGAAGTGAAGCATCGGAAACTAAAACTGGACTCACAGCAGAGGTTCAAATCATAGAATGTTAGAGTTTCAGTACTCTTGTATTTAAGTCGGCATTGTGCCTTTTGTATTAAATTCGGATGCAATTTCTGTGTTTCATCGTCAATACGAGGGTCCAAGGGATACAGTAAACCAGAAGTTAAGCATCGGAATCTAAAACTGGACTCACAGGAGTGGTTCAAATCATAGAAAGTGAGAGTATCAGTCCTCTTGTACTTAAGTCGGCATTGTGCCTTTTGTATTAAATTCGGATGCAATTTCTGTGTTTCATCGTCTATACGAAAGTCCAAGGGATACAGTAAACCTGAAGTTAAGCACCGGAATCTAAAACTGGTCTCACAGCAGAGGTTCAAATCATAGAAAGTTAGAGTTTCAGTCCTCTTGTACTTAAGTCGGCATTGTGCCTTTTTTATTAATTTCGGATGCAATTTCTGTGCTTCATCGTCAATAAGAAGTTCCAAGGGATACCGTAAACCTGAAGTGAAGCATCGGAAACTAAAACTGGACTCACAGCAGAGTTTCAAATCATAGAAAGTTAGAGTTTCAGTCGTCTTCTACTTAAGTCGGCATTGCGCCTTTTGTATTATCTTCGGATGCAATTTCTATGTTTCATCGTCAATAAGAAGGTCCAAGGGATACAGTATACCAAAGGTGAAGCATCGGAAACTAAAACTGGACTCACAGCAGAGGTACAAAGCATAGAAAGTTAGAGTTTCAAACCTCTTGTACTTAAGTCGGCATTGTGCCTTTTGTATTAAATTCGGATGCAATATCTGCGTTTCATCGTCAATAAGAAGGTGCAAGGGATACAGTAAACCTGAAGTGAAGCATCGGAATCTAAAACTGGACTCACAGGAGAGGTTCAAATCATAGAAAGTTAGAGTGTCAGTCCTCATGTACTTAAGTCGGCATTATGCCTTTTGAATTTAATTCCGATGCAATATCTGTGTTTCATCGTCAATAAGAATGTGCAAGGTATACAGTAAACCTAAAGTGAAGCATCGGAATCTAAAACTGGACTCACAGGAGAGGTTCAAATCATAGAAAGTTAGAGTTTCAGTCCTCTTGTACTTAAGTCGGCATTGTGCCTTTTGTAATTAATTCGGATGCAATTTCTGTGTTTCATCGTCAATAAGAAGGTCCGAGGGATACAGTAAACCTGAAGCATCGTAATCTAAAACTGGACTGACAGCAGAGGTTCAAATCATAGAAAGTTAGAGTGTCACTCCACCTCTACTTAAGTCGGTATTGTGCTCTTTGTATGAAATTCGGATGCAATTTCTGTGTTTCATCGTCAATAAGAAGGTCCAAGGGATACAGTAAACCTGAAGTAAAGCATCGGAATCTAAAACTGGACTCACAGGAGAGGTTCAAATCATAGAAAGTTAGAGTATCAGTCCTCTTTTACTTAAGTCGGCATTGTGCCTTTTGTATTAAATACGGATGCAATTTCTGTGTTTCATCGTCAATAAGAAGGTCCAAGGGATACAGTAAACCAGAGGTTAAGCATCAGAATCTAAAACTGGACTCACAGGAGGGGTTCAACTCATAGAAAGTTAGAGTATCAGTCCTCTTGTACTTAAGTCGGCATTGTGCCTTTTTTATTAAATTCGGATGCAATTTCTGTGTTTCATCGTCAATAAGAAGGTCCAAAGGATACAGTAAACCTGAAGTGAAGCATCGGAAACTAAAACTGGACTCACAGGAGGGGTTCAAATCATAGAAAGTTAGAGTATCAGTCTTCTTGTACTTAAGTTGGCATTGTGCCTTTTTTATTAAAATCGGATGCAATTTATGTTTCATCGTCAATAGGAAGGTCCAAGGGATACAGTAAACCTGAAGTTAAGCATCGGAAACTAAAACTGGTCTCACAGCAGAGGTTCAAATCATGGAAAGTTAGAGTTTCAGTCCTCATGTACTTAAGTCGGCATTGTGCCTTTTGTATTAAATTCGGATGCAATTTCTGTGTTTCATCGTCAATAAGAGGATCCAAGGGATACAGTAAACCCGAATTGAAGCATCGGAATCTAAAACTGGACTCACAGGCGAGGTTCAAATCATAGAAAGTTAGAGTATCAGTCCTCTTTTACTTAAGTCGGCATTGTGCCTGTTTTATTAAATTCGGATGCAATTTCTGTGTGTCATCGTCAATAAGAAGGTCCAAAGGATACAGTAAACCTGAAGTGAAGCATCGGAAACTAAAACTGGACCCACAGCAGAGGTTCAAATCATAGAAAGTTAGAGTTTCAGTCCTCTTGTACTTAAGTCGGCATTGTGCTTTTTGTACTAAATTCGGATGCAATTTCTGTGTTTCATCGTCAATAAGAAGGTCCAAGGGATACAGTAAACCTGAAGTGAAGCATCGGAAACTAAAACTGTACTCACAGCAGAGGTTCAAATCATAGAAAGTTAGAGTTTCAGTCCTCTTGTACTTAAGTCGGCATTGTGCCTTTTGTATTAAATTCGGATGCAATTTCTGTGTTTCATCGTCTATAAGAAAGTCCAAGGGATACAGTAAACCTGAAGTTAAGCATCGGAATCTAAAACTGGTCTCACAGCAGAGGTTCAAATCATAGAAGGTTAGAGTTTCAGTCCTCTTGTACGTAAGACGGCTTTGTGCCTTTTGTATTAAATTCGGATGCAATATCTGCGTTTCTTCGTCAATAAGAAGGTCCATGGGATACAGTAAACCTGAAGTTAAACATCGGAATCTAAAACTGGACTCACAGGAGGGGCTCAAATCATAGAAAGTTAGAGTATCAGTCCTCTTGTACTTAAGTCGGCATTGTGCCTTTTTTATTAAATTCGGATGCAATTTATGTTTCATCGTCAATAGGAAGGTCCAAGGGATACATTAACCTGAAGTGAAGCATCGGAAACTAAAACTGGTCTCACAGCAGAGGTTCAAATCATGGAAAGTTAGAGTTTCAGTCCTCATGTACTTAAGTCGGCATTGTGCCTTTTGTATTAAATTCGGATGCAATTTCTGTGTTTCATCGTCAATAAGAGGATCCAAGGGATACAGTAAACCCGAATTGAAGCATCGGAATCTAAAACTGGACTCACAGGCGAGGTTCAAATCGTAGAAAGTTAGAGTATCAGTCCTCTTTTACTTAAGTCGGCATTGTGCCTTTTGTATTAAATACGGATGCAATTTCTGTGTTTCATCGTCAATAAGAAGGTCCAAGGGATACAGTAAACCAGTGGTTAAGCATCGGAATCTAAAACTGGACTCACAGGAGGGGTTGAAATCATAGAAAGTTAGAGTATCAGTCCTCTCGTACTTAAGTCGGCATTGTGCCTTTTTTATTAAATTCGGATGCAATTTCTGTGTTTCATCGTCAATAAGAAGGTCCAAAGGATACAGTAAACCTGAAGTGAAGCATCGGAAACTAAAACTGGACTCACAGGAGGGGTTCAAATCATAGAAAGTTAGAGTATCAGTCCTCTTGTACTTAAGTTGGCATTGGGCCTTTTTTATTAAATTCGGATGCAATTTCTGTGTTTCATCGTCAATAGGTAGGTCCAAGGGATACAGTAAACCTGAAGTGAAGCATCGGAAACTAAAACAGGACTCACAGCAGAGGTTCAAATCATAGAAAGTTAGAGTTTCAGTACTCTTGTATTTAAGTCGGCATTGTGCCTTTTGTATTAAATTCGGATGCAATTTCTGTGTTTCATCGTCAATACGAGGGTCCAAGGGATACAGTAAACCAGAAGTTAAGCATCGGAATCTAAAACTGGACTCACAGGAGTGGTTCAAATCATAGAAAGTTAGAGTATCAGTCCTCTTGTACTTAAGTCGGCATTGTGCCTTTTGTATTAAATTCGGATGCAATTTCTGTGTTTCATCGTCTATAAGAAAGTCCAAGGGATACAGTAAACCTGAAGTTAAGCATCGGAATCTAAAACTGGTCTCACAGCAGAGGTTCAAATCATAGAAAGTTAGAGTTTCAGTCCTCTTGTACGTAAGTCGGCATTGTGCCTTTTGTATTAAATTCGGATGCAATTTCTGTGTTTCATCGTCAATAAGAAGGTCCATGCGATACAGTAAACCTGAAGTTAAACATCGGAATCTAAAACTGGACTCACAGGAGGGGTTCAAATCATAGAAAGTTAGAGTATCAGTCCTCTTGTACTTAAGTCGGCATTGTGCCTTTTTTATTAATTTCGGATGCAATTTCTGTGCTTCATCGTCAATAAGAAGTTCCAAGGGATACAGTAAACCTGAAGTGCAGCATCGGAAACTAAAACTGGACTCACAGCAGAGTTTCAAATCATAGAAAGTTAGAGTTTCAGTCGTCTTCTACTTAAGTCGGCATTGTGCCTTTTGTATTAAATTCGGATGCAATTTCTGTGTTTCATCGTCAATAAGAGGGTCCAAGGGATACAGTTAACCTGAAGTGAAGCATCGGAATCTAAAACTGGACTCACAGGAGAGGTTCAAATCATCGAAAATTAGAGTATCAGTACTCTTGTACTTAAGTCGGCATTGTGCCTTTTGTATTAAATTCGGAAGCAATTTCTCTGTTTCATCGTCAATAAGAAGGTCCAAGGGATACAGTAAACCTGAAGTTAAGCATCGGAATCTAAAACTGGACTCACAGGAGGGGTTCAAATCATAGAAAGTTAGTGTATCAGTCCTCTTGTACTTAAGCCGGCATTGTGCCTTTTTTATTAAATTCGGATGCAATTTCTGCGTTTCATCGTCAATAAGAAGGTCCAAGGGACACAGTAAACCTGAAGTGAAGCATCGGAAACTAAAACTGGACTCACAGCAGAGGTTCAAATCATAGAATAGTAGAGTTTCAGTCCTCTTGTACGTAAGTCGGCATTGTGCCTTTTGTATTAAATTCGAATGCAATTTCTGTGTTTCATCGTCAATAAGAAGGTCCAAGGGATACAGTAAACCTTAAGTGAAGCATCGGAAACTAAAACTGGACTCACAGCAGAGGTTCAATTCATAGAAAGTTAGAGATTCAGTCCTCTTGTACGTAAGTCGGCATTGTGCCTTTTGTATTAAATTCGAATGCAATTTCTGTGTTTCATCGTCAATAAGCAGGTCCAAGGAATACAGTAAACCTGAAGTGAAGCATCGGAAACTAAAACTGGACTCACAGCAGAGGTTCAAATCATAGAAAGTTAGAGTCTCAGTCCTCTTGTACTTAAGTCGGCATTGTGCCTTTTGTATTAAATTCGGATGCAATTTCTATGTTTCATCTTCAATAAGAAGGTCCAAGGGATACAGTAAACCTGAAGTGAAGCATCGGAAACTAAAACTGGTCTCACAGCAGAGGTTCAAATCATAGAAAGTTAGAGTTTCAGTCCTCTTGTACGTAAGTCGGCATTGTGCCTTTTGTATTAAATTCGAATGCAATTTCTGTGTTTCATCGTCAATAAGAACGTCCAAGGGATACAGTAAACCCTAAATGAAGCATCGGAATCTAAAACTGGACTCACAGGGGAGGTTCAAATCATAGAAAGTTAGAGTATCAGTCCTCTTTTACTTAAGTCGGCATTGTGCCTTTTGTATTAAATACGGATGCAATTTCTGTGTTTCATCGTCAATAAGAAGGTCCAAGGGATACAGTAAACCAGAGGTTAAGCATCGGAATCTAAAACTGGACTCACAGGAGGGGTTCAACTCATAGAAAGTTAGAGTATCAGTCCTCTTGTACTTAAGTCGGCATTGTGCCTTTTTTATTAAATTCGGATGCAATTTCTGTGTTTCATCGTCAATAAGAAGGTCCAAAGGATACAGTAAACCTGAAGTGAAGCATCGGAAACTAAAACTGGACTCACAGGAGGGGTTCAAATCATAGAAAGTTAGAGTATCAGTCCTCTTGTACTTAAGTTGGCATTGTGCCTTTTTTATTAAATTCGGATGCAATTTTTGTGTTTCATCGTCAATAAGAAGGTCCAAAGGATACAGTAAACCTGAAGTGAAGCATCGGAAACTAAAACTGGACTCACAGGATGGGTTCAAATCATAGAAAGTTAGAGTATCAGTCCTCTTGTACTTAAGTTGGCATTGGGCCTTTTTTATTAAATTCGGATGCAATTTCTGTGTTTCATCGTCAATAGGAAGGTCCAAGGGATACAGTAAACATGATGTGAAGCATCGGAAACTAAAACTGGACCCACAGCAGAGGTTCAAATCATAGAAAGTTAGAGTTTCAGTCCTCTTGTACTTAAGTCGGCATTGTGCCTTTTGTACTAAATTCGGATGCGATTTCTGTGTTTCATCGTTAATAAGAAGGTCCAAGGGATACAGTAAACCTGAAGTGAAGCATCGGAAACTAAAACTGGACTCACAGCAGAGGTTCAAATCATAGAAAGTTAGAGTTTCAGTCCTCTTGTACTTAAGTCGGCATTGTGCCTTTTGTACTAAATTCGGATGCGATTTCTGTGTTTCATCGTTAATAAGAAGGTCCAAGGGATACAGTAAACCTGAAGTGAAGCATCGGAAACTAAAACTGGACTCACAGCAGAGGTTCAAATCATAGAAAGTTAGAGTTTCAGTCGTCTTCTACTTAAGTCGGCATTGCGCCTTTTGTATTATCTTCGGATGCAATTTCTATGTTTCATCGTCAATAAGAAGGTCCAAGGGATACAGTATACCAAAGGTGAAGCATCGGAAACTAAAACTGGACTCACAGCAGAGGTACAAAGCATAGAAAGTTAGAGTTTCAGTCCTCTTGTACTTAAGTCGGCATTGTGCCTTTTGTATTAAATTCGGATGCAATTTCTGTGTTTCATCGTCAATAAGAGGGTCCAAGGGATACAGTAAACCTGAAGTGAAGCATCGGAATCTAAAACTGGACTCACAGGAGAGGTTCAAATCATCGAAAATTAGAGTATCAGTACTCTTGTACTTTAGTCGGCATTGTGCCTTTTGTATTAAATTCGGAAGCAATTTCTGTGTTTCATCGTCAACAAGAAGGTCCAAGGGATACAGTAAACCTGAAGTTAAGCAACGGAATCTAAAACTGGACTCACAGGAGGGGTTCAAATCATAGAAAGTCAGAGTATCAGTCCTCTTGTACTTAAGTCGGCATTGTGCCTTTTTTATTAAATTCGGATGCAATTTCTGTGTTTCATCGTCAATAAGAAGGTCCAAGGGACACAGTAAACCTGAAGTGAAGCATCGGAAACTAAAACTGGACTCACAGCAAAGGTTCAAATCATAGAAAGTTAGAGTTTCAGTCCTCTTGTACTTAAGTCGGCATTGTGCCTTTTGTATTAAATTCGGATGCAATTTCTGTGTTTCATCGTCAATAAGAAGGTCCAAGGGATACAGTAAACCTCAAGTTAAGCATCGGAAACTAAAACTGGACTCACAGCAGAGGTTTAAATCATAGAAAGTTAGAGTTTCAGTCCTCTTGTACTTAAGTCGGCATTGTGCCTTTTTTATTAAATTCGGATGCAATTTCTGTGTTTCATCGTCAATAAGAAGGTCCAAGGGACACAGTAAACCTGAAGTGAAGCATCGGAAACTAAAACTGGACTCACAGCAGAGGTTCAAATCATAGAAAGTTAGAGGTTCAGTCCTCTTGTACTTAAGTCGGCATTGTGCCTTTTGTATTAAATTCGGATGCAATTTCTGTGTTTCATCGTCAATAAGAAGGTCTTAGGGATACAGTAAACCTGAAGTTAAGCATCGGAAACTAAAACAGGACTCACAGCAGAGGTTCAAATCATAGCAAGTTAGAGTTTCAGTCCTCTTGTACTTAAGTCGGCATTGTGCCTTTTTTATTAAATTCGGATGCAATTTCTGCGTTTCATCGTCAATAAGAAGGTCCAAGGGACACAGTAAACCTGAAGTGAAGCATCGGAAACTAAAACTGGACTCACAGCAGAGGTTCAAATCATAGAATAGTAGAGTTTCAGTCCTCTTGTACGTAAGTCGGCATTGTGCCTTTTGTATTAAATTCGAATGCAATTTCTGTGTTTCATCGTCAATAAGAAGGTCCAAGGGATACAGTAAACCTTAAGTGAAGCATCGGAAACTAAAACTGGACTCACAGCAGAGGTTCAATTCATAGAAAGTTAGAGATTCAGTCCTCTTGTACGTAAGTCGGCATTGTGCCTTTTGTATTAAATTCGAATGCAATTTCTGTGTTTCATCGTCAATAAGCAGGTCCAAGGAATACAGTAAACCTGAAGTGAAGCATCGGAAACTAAAACTGGACTCACAGCAGAGGTTCAAATCATAGAAAGTTAGAGTCTCAGTCCTCTTGTACTTAAGTCGGCATTGTGCCTTTTGTATTAAATTCGGATGCAATTTCTATGTTTCATCTTCAATAAGAAGGTCCAAGGGATACAGTAAACCTGAAGTGAAGCATCGGAAACTAAAACTGGTCTCACAGCAGAGGTTCAAATCATAGAAAGTTAGAGTTTCAGTCCTCTTGTACGTAAGTCGGCATTGTGCCTTTTGTATTAAATTCGAATGCAATTTCTGTGTTTCATCGTCAATAAGAAGGTCCAAGGGATACAGTAAACCCTAAATGAAGCATCGGAATCTAAAACTGGACTCACAGGGGAGGTTCAAATCATAGAAAGTTAGAGTATCAGTCCTCTTTTACTTAAGTCGGCATTGTGCCTTTTGTATTAAATACGGATGCAATTTCTGTGTTTCATCGTCAATAAGAAGGTCCAAGGGATACAGTAAACCAGAGGTTAAGCATCGGAATCTAAAACTGGACTCACAGGAGGGGTTCAACTCATAGAAAGTTAGAGTATCAGTCCTCTTGTACTTAAGTCGGCATTGTGCCTTTTTTATTAAATTCGGATGCAATTTCTGTGTTTCATCGTCAATAAGAAGGTCCAAAGGATACAGTAAACCTGAAGTGAAGCATCGGAAACTAAAACTGGACTCACAGGAGGGGTTCAAATCATAGAAAGTTAGAGTATCAGTCCTCTTGTACTTAAGTTGGCATTGTGCCTTTTTTATTAAATTCGGATGCAATTTCTGTGTTTCATCGTCAATAAGAAGGTCCAAAGGATACAGTAAACCTGAAGTGAAGCATCGGAAACTAAAACTGGACTCACAGGATGGGTTCAAATCATAGAAAGTTAGAGTATCAGTCCTCTTGTACTTAAGTTGGCATTGGGCCTTTTTTATTAAATTCGGATGCAATTTCTGTGTTTCATCGTCAATAGGAAGGTCCAAGGGATACAGTAAACATGATGTGAAGCATCGGAAACTAAAACTGGACCCACAGCAGAGGTTCAAATCATAGAAAGTTAGAGTTTCAGTCCTCTTGTACTTAAGTCGGCATTGTGCCTTTTGTACTAAATTCGGATGCGATTTCTGTGTTTCATCGTTAATAAGAAGGTCCAAGGGATACAGTAAACCTGAAGTGAAGCATCGGAAACTAAAACTGGACTCACAGCAGAGGTTCAAATCATAGAAAGTTAGAGTTTCAGTCCTCTTGTACTTAAGTCGGCATTGTGCCTTTTGTATTAAATTCGGATGCAATTTCTGTGTTTCATCGTCTATAAGAAAGTCCAAGGGATACAGTAAACCTGAAGTTAAGCATCGGAATCTAAAACTGGTCTCACAGCAGAGGTTCAAATCATAGAAAGTTAGAGTTTCAGTCCTCTTGTACGTAAGTCGGCATTGTGCCTTTTGTATTAAATTCGGATGCAATTTCTGTGTTTCATCGTCAATAAGAAGGTCCATGCGATACAGTAAACCTGAAGTTAAACATCGGAATCTAAAACTGGACTCACAGGAGGGGTTCAAATCATAGAAAGTTAGTGTATCAGTCCTCTTGTACTTAAGTCGGCATTGTGCCTTTTTTATTAATTTCGGATGCAATTTCTGTGCTTCATCGTCAATAAGAAGTTCCAAGGGATACAGTAAACCTGAAGTGAAGCATCGGAAACTAAAACTGGACTCACAGCAGAGTTTCAAATCATAGAAAGTTAGAGTTTCAGTCGTCTTCTACTTAAGTCGGCATTGCGCCTTTTGTATTATCTTCGGATGCAATTTCTATGTTTCATCGTCAATAAGAAGGTCCAAGGGATACAGTATACCAAAGGTGAAGCATCGGAAACTAAAACTGGACTCACAGCAGAGGTACAAAGCATAGAAAGTTAGAGTTTCAGTCCTCTTGTACTTAAGTCGGCATTGTGCCTTTTGTATTAAATTCGGATGCAATTTCTGTGTTTCATCGTCAATAAGAGGGTCCAAGGGATACAGTAAACCTGAAGTGAAGCATCGGAATCTAAAACTGGACTCACAGGAGAGGTTCAAATCATCGAAAATTAGAGTATCAGTACTCTTGTACTTTAGTCGGCATTGTGCCTTTTGTATTAAATTCGGAAGCAATTTCTGTGTTTCATCGTCAACAAGAAGGTCCAAGGGATAGAGTAAACCTGAAGTTAAGCAACGGAATCTAAAACTGGACTCACAGGAGGGGTTCAAATCATAGAAAGTCAGAGTATCAGTCCTCTTGTACTTAAGTCGGCATTGTGCCTTTTTTATTAAATTCGGATGCAATTTCTGTGTTTCATCGTCAATAAGAAGGTCCAAGGGACACAGTAAACCTGAAGTGAAGCATCGGAAACTAAAACTGGACTCACAGCAAAGGTTCAAATCATAGAAAGTTAGAGTTTCAGTCCTCTTGTACTTAAGTCGGCATTGTGCCTTTTGTATTAAATTCGGATGCAATTTCTGTGTTTCATCGTCAATAAGAAGGTCCAAGGGATACAGTAAACCTGAAGTGAAGCATCGGAAACTAAAACTGGACTCACAGCAGAGGTTTAAATCATAGAAAGTTAGAGTTTCAGTCCTCTTGTACTTAAGTCGGCATTGTGCCTTTTTTATTAAATTCGGATGCAATTTCTGTGTTTCATCGTCAATAAGAAGGTCCAAGGGACACAGTAAACCTGAAGTGAAGCATCGGAAACTAAAACTGGACTCACAGCAGAGGTTCAAATCATAGAAAGTTAGAGGTTCAGTCCTCTTGTACTTAAGTCGGCATTGTGCCTTTTGTATTAAATTCGGATGCAATTTCTGTGTTTCATCGTCAATAAGAAGGTCTTAGGGATACAGTAAACCTGAAGTTAAGCATCGGAAACTAAAACAGGACTCACAGCAGAGGTTCAAATCATAGCAAGTTAGAGTTTCAGTCCTCTTGTACGTAAGTCGGCATTGTGCTTTTTGTATTAAATTCGAATGCAATTTCTGTGTTTCATCGTCAATAAGAAGGTCCAAGGGGTACAGTAAACCTTAAGTGAAGCATCGGAAACTAAAACTGGACTCACAGCAGAGGTTCAATTCATAGAAAGTTAGAGATTCAGTCCTCTTGTACGTAAGTCGGCATTGTGCCTTTTGTATTATATTCGAATGCAATTTCTGTGTTTCATCGCCAATAAGATGGTCCAAGGAATACAGTAAACCTGAAATGAAGCATCGGAAACTAAAACTGGACTCACAGCAGAGGTTTACATCATAGAAAGTTAGAGTTTCAGACCTCTTGTACTTAAGTCGGCATTGTGCCTTTTGTATTAATTTCGGATGCAATTTCTGTGTTTCATCGTCTATAAGAAAGTCCAAGGGATACAGTAAACCTGAAGTTAAGCATCGGAATCTAAAACTGGTCTCACAGCAGAGGTTCAAATCATAGTAAGTTAGAGTTTCAGTCCTCTTGTACTTAAGTCGGCATTGTGCCTTTTGTATTAAATTCGGATGCAATTTCTGTGTTTCATCGTCAATAAGAAGGTCCAAGGGATACAGTAAACCTGAAGTTAAACATCGGAATCTAAAACTGGACTCACAGGAGGGGTTCAAATCATAGAAAGTTAGAGTATCAGTCCTCTTGTACTTAAGTCGGCATTGTGCCTTTTTTATTAATTTCGGATGCAATTTCTGTGCTTCATCGTCAATAAGAAGGTCCAAGGGATACAGTAAACCTGAAGTGAAACATCGGAAACTAAAACTGGACTCACAGCAGAGTTCCAAATCATAGAAAGTTAGAGTTTCAGTCGTCTTCTACATAAGTCGGCATTGTGCCTTTTGAGTTATCTTCGGATGCAATTTCTATGTTTCATCGTCAATAAGAAGGTCCAAGGGATACCGTATACCTGAAGTGAAGCATCGGAAACTAAAACTGGACTCACAGCAGACGTTCAAAGCATAGAAAGTTAGAGTTTCAGTCCTCTTGTACGTAAGTCGGCATTGTGCCTTTTGTATTAAATTCGGATGCAATTTCTGTTTTTCATCGTCAATAAGAGGGTCCAAGGGATACAGTAAACCTGAAGTGAAGCATCGGAATCTAAAACTGGACTCACAGGAGAGGTTCAAATCATCGAAAGTTAGAGTATCAGAACTCTTGTACTTAAGTCGGCATTGTGCCTTTTGTATTAAATGCGGATGCAATTTCTGTGTTTCATCGGCAATAAGAAGGTCCAAGGGATACAGTAAACCTGAAGTTAAGCATCGGAATCTAAAACTGGACTCGCAGGAGGGGTTCAAATCATAGAAAGTTAGAGTATCTGTCCTCTTGTATTTAAGTCGGCATTGTGCCTTTTTTATTACAGTCAGATGCAATTTCTGTCTTTCATCGTCAATAAGAAGGTCTTAGGGATACAGTAAACCAGAAGTGAAGCATCGGAAACTAAAACTGGACTCACAGCAGAGGTTCAAATCATAGAAAGTTAGAGTTTCAGTCCTCTTGTACTTAAGTCGGCATTGTGTCTTTTGTATTAAATTCGGATGCAATTTCAATGTTTCATCTTCAATACGAAGGTCCAAGGGATACAGTAAACCTGAAGTGAAGCATCGGAAACTAAAACTGGACTCACAGGAGAGGTTCAAATCATAGAAAGTGAGAGTTTCAGTCCTCTTGTACTTAAGTCGGCATTGTGCCTTTTGTATTAAATTCGGATGCAATTTCTGTGTTTCATCGTCAATAAGAAGGTCCAAGGGATACAGTAAACCCGAAGTTAAGCATCGGAATCTAAAACTGGACTCACAGGAGGGGTTCAAATCATAGAAAGTTAGAGATTCAGTCCTCTTGTACGTAAGTCGGCATTGTGCCTTTTGTATTAAATTCGAATGCAATTTCTGTGTTTCATCGTCAATAAGAAGGTCCAAGGAATACAGTAAACCTGAAGTGAAGCATCGTAAACTAAAACTGGACACACAGCAGACGTTCAAATCATAGAAAGTTAGAGTCTCAGTCCTCTTGTACTTAAGTCGGCATTGTGCCTTTTGTATTGAATTCCGATGCAATTTACGTGTTTCATCGTCAATAAGAAGGTACAAGGGATACAGTAAACCTGAAGTGAAGCATCGGAAACTAAAACTGGACTCACAGCAGAGGTTTAAATCATAGAAAGTTAGAGTATTTTGTCCTCTTGTACTTAAGTCGGCATTGTGCCTTTTGTATTAAATTCGGATGCAATTTCTATGTTTCATCTTCAATAAGAAGGTCCAAGGGATACAGTAAACCTGAAGTGAAGCATCGGAAACTAAAACTGGACTCACAGGAGAGGTTCATATAATAGAAAGTGAGAGTTTCAGTCCTCTTGTACTTAAGTCGGCATTGTGCCTTTTGTATTAAATTCGGATGCAATTTCTGTGTTTCATCGTCAATAAGAAGGTCCAAGGGATACACTAAACCTGAAGTGAAGCATCGGAAACTAAAACTGGGCTCACAGCAGACGTTCAAATCATAGAAAGTTAGAGTCTCAGTCCTCTTGTACTTAAGTCGGCATTGTGCCTTTTGTATTAAATTCGGATGCAATTTCTGTGTTTCATCGTCTATAAGAAAGTCCAAGGGATACAGTAAACCTGAAGTTAAGCATCGGAATCTGAAACTGGTCTCACCGCAGAAGTTAAAATCATAGAAAGTTAGAGTTTCAGTCCTCTTGTACTTAAGTCGGCATTGTGCCTTTTGTATTGAATTCGGATGCAATTTCTGTGTTTCATCGTCAATAAGAAGGTACAAGGGATACAGTAAACCTGAAGAGAAGCATCGGAAACTAAAACTGGACTCACAGCAGAGGTTTACATCATAGAAAGTTAGAGTTTCAGTCCTCTTGTACGTAAGTCGGCATTGTGCCTTTTGTATTATATTCGAATGCAATTTCTGTGTTTCATCGTCAATAAGAAGGTCCAAGGGATACAGTAAACCTGAAGTGAAGCATCGGAAACTAAAACTGGACTCACAGCAGACGTTCACATCAAAGAAAGTTAGAGTTTCAGTCCACTTGTACTTAAGTCGGCATTGTGCCTTTTGTATTAAATTCGGATGCAATTTCTGTGTTTCATCGTCAATAAGAGGATCCAAGGGATTCAGTAAACCCTAAATGAAGCATCGGAATCTAAAACTGGACTCACAGGAGAGGTTCAAATCATAGAAAGTTAGAGTATCAGTCCTCTTTTACTTAAGTCGGCATTGTGCCTTTTGTATTAAATACGGATGCAATTTCTGTGTTTCATCGTCAATAAGAAGGTCCAAGGGATACAGTAAACCAGAGGTTAAGCATCGGAATCTAAAACTGGACTCACAGGAGGGGTTCAACTCATAGAAAGTTAGAGTATCAGTCCTCTTGTACTTAAGTCGGCATTGTGCCTTTTTTATTAATTTCGGATGCAATTTCTGTGTTTCATCGTCAATAAGAAGGTCCAAAGGATACAGTAAACCTGAAGTGAAGCATCGGAAACTAAAACTGGACTCACAGGAGGGGTTCAAATCATAGAAAGTTAGAGTATCAGTCCTCTTGTACTTAAGTTGGCATTGTGCCTTTTTTATTAAATTCGGATGCAATTTCTGTGTTTCATCGTCAATAAGAAGGTCCAAAGGATACAGTAAACCTGAAGTGAAGCATCGGAAACTAAGACTTGACTCACAGGATGGGTTCAAATCATAGAAAGTTAGAGTATCAGTCCTCTTGTACTTAAGTTGGCATTGGGCCTTTTTTATTAGATTCGGATGCAATTTCTGTGTTTCATTGTCAATAGGAAGGTCCAAGGGATACAGTAAACATGATGTGAAGCATCGGAAACTAAAACTGGACCCACAGCAGAGGTTCAAATCATAGAAAGTTAGAGTTTCAGTCCACTTGTACTTAAGTCGGCATTGTGCCTTTTGTATTAAATGCGGATGCAATTTCTGTGTTTCATCGTCAATAAGAAGGTCCAAGGGATACAGTAAACCTGAAGTTAAGCATCGGAATCTAAAACTGGACTCGCAGGAGGGGTTCAAATCATAGAAAGTTAGAGTATCAGTCCTCTTGTATTTAAGTCGGCATTGTGCCTTTTTTATTACAGTCAGATGCAATTTCTGTCTTTCATCGTCAATAAGAAGGTCTTAGGGATACAGTAAATCAGAAGTGAAGCATCGGAAACTAAAACTGGACTCACAGCAGAGGTTCAAATCATAGAAAGTTAGAGTTTCAGTCCTCTTGTACTTAAGTCGGCATTGTGTCTTTTGTATTAAATTCGGATGCAATTTCAATGTTTCATCTTCAATACGAAGGTCCAAGGGATACAGTAAACCTGAAGTGAAGCATCGGAAACTAAAACTGGACTCACAGGAGAGGTTCAAATCATAGAAAGTGAGAGTTTCAGTCCTCTTGTACTTAAGTCGGCATTGTGCCTTTTGTATTAAATTCGGATGCAATTTCTGTGTTTCATCGTCAATAAGAAGGTCCAAGGGATACAGTAAACCCGAAGTTAAGCATCGGAATCTAAAACTGGACTCACAGGAGGGGTTCAAATCATAGAAAGTTAGAGATTCAGTCCTCTTGTACGTAAGTCGGCATTGTGCCTTTTGTATTAAATTCGAATGCAATTTCTGTGTTTCATCGACAATAAGAAGGTCCAAGGAATACAGTAAACCTGAAGTGAAGCATCGTAAACTAAAACTGGACACACAGCAGACGTTCAAATCATAGAAAGTTAGAGTCTCAGTCCTCTTGTACTTAAGTCGGCATTGTGCCTTTTGTATTGAATTCCGATGCAATTTATGTGTTTCATCGTCAATAAGAAGGTACAAGGGATACAGTAAACCTGAAGTGAAGCATCGGAAACTAAAACTGGACTCACAGCAGAGGTTTAAATCATAGAAAGTTAGAGTTTTTTGTCCTCTTGTACTTAAGTCGGCATTGTGCCTTTTGTATTAAATTCGGATGCAATTTCTATGTTTCATCTTCAATAAGAAGGTCCAAGGGATACAGTAAACCTGAAGTGAAGCATCGGAAACTAAAACTGGACTCACAGGAGAGGTTCATATAATAGAAAGTGAGAGTTTCAGTCCTCTTGTACTTAAGTCGGCATTGTGCCTTTTGTATTAAATTCGGATGCAATTTCTGTGTTTCATCGTCAATAAGAAGGTCCAAGGGATACACTAAACCTGAAGTGAAGCATCGGAAACTAAAACTGGGCTCACAGCAGACGTTCAAATCATAGAAAGTTAGAGTCTCAGTCCTCTTGTACTTAAGTCGGCATTGTGCCTTTTGTATTAAATTCGGATGCAATTTCTGTGTTTCATCGTCTATAAGAAAGTCCAAGGGATACAGTAAACCTGAAGTTAAGCATCGGAATCTGAAACTGGTCTCACCGCAGAAGTTAAAATCATAGAAAGTTAGAGTTTCAGTCCTCTTGTACTTAAGTCGGCATTGTGCCTTTTGTATTGAATTCGGATGCAATTTCTGTGTTTCATCGTCAATAAGAAGGTACAAGGGATACAGTAAACCTGAAGAGAAGCATCGGAAACTAAAACTGGACTCACAGCAGAGGTTTACATCATAGAAAGTTAGAGTTTCAGTCCTCTTGTACGTAAGTCGGCATTGTGCCTTTTGTATTATATTCGAATGCAATTTCTGTGTTTCATCGTCAATAAGAAGGTCCAAGGGATACAGTAAACCTGAAGTGAAGCATCGGAAACTAAAACTGGACTCACAGCAGACGTTCACATCAAAGAAAGTTAGAGTTTCAGTCCACTTGTACTTAAGTCGGCATTGTGCCTTTTGTATTAAATTCGGATGCAATTTCTGTGTTTCATCGTCAATAAGAGGATCCAAGGGATTCAGTAAACCCTAAATGAAGCATCGGAATCTAAAACTGGACTCACAGGAGAGGTTCAAATCATAGAAAGTTAGAGTATCAGTCCTCTTTTACTTAAGTCGGCATTGTGCCTTTTGTATTAAATACGGATGCAATTTCTGTGTTTCATCGTCAATAAGAAGGTCCAAGGGATACAGTAAACCAGAGGTTAAGCATCGGAATCTAAAACTGGACTCACAGGAGGGGTTCAACTCATAGAAAGTTAGAGTATCAGTCCTCTTGTACTTAAGTCGGCATTGTGCCTTTTTTATTAATTTCGGATGCAATTTCTGTGTTTCATCGTCAATAAGAAGGTCCAAAGGATACAGTAAACCTGAAGTGAAGCATCGGAAACTAAAACTGGACTCACAGGAGGGGTTCAAATCATAGAAAGTTAGAGTATCAGTCCTCTTGTACTTAAGTTGGCATTGTGCCTTTTTTATTAAATTCGGATGCAATTTCTGTGTTTCATCGTCAATAAGAAGGTCCAAAGGATACAGTAAACCTGAAGTGAAGCATCGGAAACTAAGACTTGACTCACAGGATGGGTTCAAATCATAGAAAGTTAGAGTATCAGTCCTCTTGTACTTAAGTTGGCATTGGGCCTTTTTTATTAAATTCGGATGCAATTTCTGTGTTTCATTGTCAATAGGAAGGTCCAAGGGATACAGTAAACATGATGTGAAGCATCGGAAACTAAAACTGGACCCACAGCAGAGGTTCAAATCATAGAAAGTTAGAGTTTCAGTCCACTTGTACTTATGTCGGCATTGTGCCTTTTGTACTAAATTCGGATGCAATTTCTGTGTTTCATCGTCAATAAGAAGGTCCAAGGGATACAGTAAACCTGAAGTGAAGCATCGGAAACTAAAACTGGACTCACAGCAGAGGTTCAAATCATAGAAAGTTAGAGTTTCAGTCCTCTTGTACTTAAGTCGGCATTGTGCCTTTTGTATTAAATTCGGATGTAATTTCTGTGTTTCATCGTCAATAAGAAGGTCCAAGGAATACAGTAAACCTGAAGTGAAGCATCGGAAACTAAAACTGGACTCACAGCAGAGGTTCAAATCAAAGAAAGTTAGAGTTTCAGTACTCTTGTATTTAAGTCGGCATTGTGCTTTTGTATTAAATTCGGATGCAATTTCTGTGTTTCATCGTCAGTACCAGGGTCCAAGGGATACAGTAAACCAGAAGTTAAGCATCGGAATCTAAAACTGGACTCACAGGAGTGGTTCAAATCATAGAAAGTTAGAGTATCAGTCCTCTTGTACGTAAGTCGGCATTGTGCCTTTTGTAATAAATTCGGATGCAATTTCTGTGTTTCATCGTCAATAAGAAGGTCCATGCGATACAGTAAACCTGAAGTTAAACATCGGAATCTAAAACTGGACTCACAGGAGGGGTTCAAATCATAGAAAGTTAGAGTATCAGTCCTCTTGTACTTAAGTCGGCATTGTGCCTTTTTTATTAATTTCGGATGCAATTTCTGTGCTTCATCGTCAATAAGAAATTCCAAGGGATACAGTAAACCTGAAGTGAAGCATCGGAAACTAAAACTGGACTCACAGCAGAGTTTCAAATCATAGAAAGTTAGAGTTTCAGTCGTCTTCTACTTAAGTCGGCATTGCGCCTTTTGTATTATCTTCGGATGCAATTTCTATGTTTCATCGTCAATAAGAATGTCCAAGGGATACAGTATACCAAAGGTGAAGCATCGGAAACTAAAACTGGACTCACAGCAGAGGTTCAAATCATAGAAAGTTAGAGTTTCAGTCCTCTTGTACGTAAGTCGGCATTGTGCCTTTTGTATTAAATTCGAATGCAATTTCTGTGTTTCATCGTCAATAAGAAGGTCCAAGGGATACAGTAAACCCTAAATGAAGCATCGGAATCTAAAACTGGACTCACAGGGGAGGTTCAAATCATAGAAAGTTAGAGTATCAGTCCTCTTTTACTTAAGTCGGCATTGTGCCTTTTGTATTAAATACGGATGCAATTTCTGTGTTTCATCGTCAATAAGAAGGTCCAAGGGATACAGTAAACCAGAGGTTAAGCATCGGAATCTAAAACTGGACTCACAGGAGGGGTTCAACTCATAGAAAGTTAGAGTATCAGTCCTCTTGTACTTAAGTCGGCATTGTGCCTTTTTTATTAAATTCGGATGCAATTTCTGTGTTTCATCGTCAATAGGAAGGTCCAAAGGATACAGTAAACCTGAAGTGAAGCATCGGAAACTAAAACTGGACTCACAGGAGGGGTTCAAATCATAGAAAGTTAGAGTATCAGTCCTCTTGTACTTAAGTTGGCATTGTGCCTTTTTTATTAAATTCGGATGCAATTTCTGTGTTTCATCGTCAATAAGAAGGTCCAAAGGATACAGTAAACCTGAAGTGAAGCATCGGAAACTAAAACTGGACTCACAGGATGGGTTCAAATCATAGAAAGTTAGAGTATCAGTCCTCTTGTACTTAAGTTGGCATTGGGCCTTTTTTATTAAATTCGGATGCAATTTCTGTGTTTCATCGTCAATAGGAAGGTCCAAGGGATACAGTAAACATGATGTGAAGCATCGGAAACTAAAACTGGACCCACAGCAGAGGTTCAAATCATAGAAAGTTAGAGTTTCAGTCCTCTTGTACTTAAGTCGGCATTGTGCCTTTTGTACTAAATTCGGATGCGATTTCTGTGTTTCATCGTTAATAAGAAGGTCCAAGGGATACAGTAAACCTGAAGTGAAGCATCGGAAACTAAAACTGGACTCACAGCAGAGGTTCAAATCATAGAAAGTTAGAGTTTCAGTCCTCTTGTACTTAAGTCGGCATTGTGCCTTTTGTATTAAATTCGGATGCAATTTCTGTGTTTCATCGTCTATAAGAAAGTCCAAGGGATACAGTAAACCTGAAGTTAAGCATCGGAATCTAAAACTGGTCTCACAGCAGAGGTTCAAATCATAGAAAGTTAGAGTTTCAGTCCTCTTGTACGTAAGTCGGCATTGTGCCTTTTGTATTAAATTCGGATGCAATTTCTGTGTTTCATCGTCAATAAGAAGGTCCATGCGATACAGTAAACCTGAAGTTAAACATCGGAATCTAAAACTGGACTCACAGGAGGGGTTCAAATCATAGAAAGTTAGTGTATCAGTCCTCTTGTACTTAAGTCGGCATTGTGCCTTTTTTATTAATTTCGGATGCAATTTCTGTGCTTCATCGTCAATAAGAAGTTCCAAGGGATACAGTAAACCTGAAGTGAAGCATCGGAAACTAAAACTGGACTCACAGCAGAGTTTCAAATCATAGAAAGTTAGAGTTTCAGTCGTCTTCTACTTAAGTCGGCATTGCGCCTTTTGTATTATCTTCGGATGCAATTTCTATGTTTCATCGTCAATAAGAAGGTCCAAGGGATACAGTATACCAAAGGTGAAGCATCGGAAACTAAAACTGGACTCACAGCAGAGGTACAAAGCATAGAAAGTTAGAGTTTCAGTCCTCTTGTACTTAAGTCGGCATTGTGCCTTTTGTATTAAATTCGGATGCAATTTCTGTGTTTCATCGTCAATAAGAGGGTCCAAGGGATACAGTAAACCTGAAGTGAAGCATCGGAATCTAAAACTGGACTCACAGGAGAGGTTCAAATCATCGAAAATTAGAGTATCAGTACTCTTGTACTTTAGTCGGCATTGTGCCTTTTGTATTAAATTCGGAAGCAATTTCTGTGTTTCATCGTCAACAAGAAGGTCCAAGGGATACAGTAAACCTGAAGTTAAGCAACGGAATCTAAAACTGGACTCACAGGAGGGGTTCAAATCATAGAAAGTCAGAGTATCAGTCCTCTTGTACTTAAGTCGGCATTGTGCCTTTTTTATTAAATTCGGATGCAATTTCTGTGTTTCATCGTCAATAAGAAGGTCCAAGGGACACAGTAAACCTGAAGTGAAGCATCGGAAACTAAAACTGGACTCACAGCAAAGGTTCAAATCATAGAAAGTTAGAGTTTCAGTCCTCTTGTACTTAAGTCGGCATTGTGCCTTTTGTATTAAATTCGGATGCAATTTCTGTGTTTCATCGTCAATAAGAAGGTCCAAGGGATACAGTAAACCTGAAGTTAAGCATCGGAAACTAAAACTGGACTCACAGCAGAGGTTTAAATCATAGAAAGTTAGAGTTTCAGTCCTCTTGTACTTAAGTCGGCATTGTGCCTTTTTTATTAAATTCGGATGCAATTTCTGTGTTTCATCGTCAATAAGAAGGTCCAAGGGACACAGTAAACCTGAAGTGAAGCATCGGAAACTAAAACTGGACTCACAGCAGAGGTTCAAATCATAGAAAGTTAGAGGTTCAGTCCTCTTGTACTTAAGTCGGCATTGTGCCTTTTGTATTAAATTCGGATGCAATTTCTGTGTTTCATCGTCAATAAGAAGGTCTTAGGGATACAGTAAACCTGAAGTTAAGCATCGGAAACTAAAACAGGACTCACAGCAGAGGTTCAAATCATAGCAAGTTAGAGTTTCAGTCCTCTTGTACGTAAGTCGGCATTGTGCTTTTTGTATTAAATTCGAATGCAATTTCTGTGTTTCATCGTCAATAAGAAGGTCCAAGGGGTACAGTAAACCTTAAGTGAAGCATCGGAAACTAAAACTGGACTCACAGCAGAGGTTCAATTCATAGAAAGTTAGAGATTCAGTCCTCTTGTACGTAAGTCGGCATTGTGCCTTTTGTATTATATTCGAATGCAATTTCTGTGTTTCATCGCCAATAAGATGGTCCAAGGAATACAGTAAACCTGAAATGAAGCATCGGAAACTAAAACTGGACTCACAGCAGAGGTTTACATCATAGAAAGTTAGAGTTTCAGACCTCTTGTACTTAAGTCGGCATTGTGCCTTTTGTATTAATTTCGGATGCAATTTCTGTGTTTCATCGTCAATAAGAAGGTCCAAGGGATACACTAAACCCCTTAAGTGAAGCATCGGAAACTAAAACTGGACTCACAGCAGAGGTTCAAATCATAGAAAGTTAGAGTCTCAGTCCTCTTGTACTTAAGTCGGCATTGTGCCTTATGTATTAAATTCGGATGCAATTTCTGTGTTTCATCGTCTATAAGGAAGTCCAAGGGATACAGTAAACCTGAAGTTAAGCATCGGAATCTAAAACTGGTCTCACAGCAGAGGTTCAAATCATAGTAAGTTAGAGTTTCAGTCCTCTTGTACTTAAGTCGGCATTGTGCCTTTTGTATTAAATTCGGATGCAATTTCTGTGTTTCATCGTCAATAAGAAGGTCCAAGGGATACAGTAAACCTGAAGTTAAACATCGGAATCTAAAACTGGACTCACAGGAGGGGTTCAAATCATAGAAAGTTAGAGTATCAGTCCTCTTGTACTTAAGTCGGCATTGTGCCTTTTTTATTAGTTTCGGATGCAATTTCTGTGCTTCATCGTCAATAAGAAGGTCCAAGGGATACAGTAAACCTGAAGTGAAGCATCGGAATCTAAAACTGGACTCACAGGTGAGGTTCAAATCATCGAAAGTTAGAGTATCAGAACTCTTGTACTTAAGTCGGCATTGTGCCTTTTGTATTAAATGCGGATGCAATTTCTGTGTTTCATCGTCAATAAGAAGGTCCAAGGGATACAGTAAACCTGAAGTTAAGCATCGGAATCTAAAACTGGACTCGCAGGAGGGGTTCAAATCATAGAAAGTTAGAGTATCTGTCCTCTTGTATTTAAGTCGGCATTGTGCCTTTTTTATTACAGTCAGATGCAATTTCTGTCTTTCATCGTCAATAAGAAGGTCTTAGGGATACAGTAAACCTGAAGTGAAGCATCGGAAACTAAAACTGGACTCACAGCAGAGGTTCAAATCATAGAAAGTTAGAGTTTCAGTCCTCTTGTACTTAAGTCGGCATTGTGTCTTTTGTATTAAATTCGGATGCAATTTCAATGTTTCATCTTCAATACGAAGGTCCAAGGGATACAGTAAACCTGAAGTGAAGCATCGGAAACTAAAACTGGACTCACAGGAGAGGTTCAAATCATAGAAAGTGAGAGTTTCAGTCCTCTTGTACTTAAGTCGGCATTGTGCCTTTTGTATTAAATTCGGATGCAATTTCTGTGTTTCATCGTCAATAAGAAGGTCCAAGGGATACAGTAAACCCGAAGTTAAGCATCGGAATCTAAAACTGGACTCACAGGAGGGGTTCAAATCATAGAAAGTTAGAGATTCAGTCCTCTTGTACGTAAGTCGGCATTGTGCCTTTTGTATTAAATTCGAATGCAATTTCTGTGTTTCATCGTCAATAAGAAGGTCCAAGGAATACAGTAAACCTGAAGTGAAGCATCGTAAACTAAAACTGGACACACAGCAGACGTTCAAATCATAGAAAGTTAGAGTCTCAGTCCTCTTGTACTTAAGTCGGCATTGTGCCTTTTGTATTGAATTCCGATGCAATTTATGTGTTTCATCGTCAATAAGAAGGTACAAGGGATACAGTAAACCTGAAGTGAAGCATCGGAAACTAAAACTGGACTCACAGCAGAGGTTTAAATCATAGAAAGTTAGAGTTTTTTGTCCTCTTGTACTTAAGTCGGCATTGTGCCTTTTGTATTAAATTCGGATGCAATTTCTATGTTTCATCTTCAATAAGAAGGTCCAAGGGATACAGTAAACCTGAAGTGAAGCATCGGAAACTAAAACTGGACTCACAGGAGAGGTTCATATAATAGAAAGTGAGAGTTTCAGTCCTCTTGTACTTAAGTCGGCATTGTGCCTTTTGTATTAAATTCGGATGCAATTTCTGTGTTTCATCGTCAATAAGAAGGTCCAAGGGATACACTAAACCTGAAGTGAAGCATCGGAAACTAAAACTGGGCTCACAGCAGACGTTCAAATCATAGAAAGTTAGAGTCTCAGTCCTCTTGTACTTAAGTCGGCATTGTGCCTTTTGTATTAAATTCGGATGCAATTTCTGTGTTTCATCGTCTATAAGAAAGTCCAAGGGATACAGTAAACCTGAAGTTAAGCATCGGAATCTGAAACTGGTCTCACCGCAGAAGTTAAAATCATAGAAAGTTAGAGTTTCAGTCCTCTTGTACTTAAGTCGGCATTGTGCCTTTTGTATTGAATTCGGATGCAATTTCTGTGTTTCATCGTCAATAAGAAGGTACAAGGGATACAGTAAACCTGAAGAGAAGCATCGGAAACTAAAACTGGACTCACAGCAGAGGTTTACATCATAGAAAGTTAGAGTTTCAGTCCTCTTGTACGTAAGTCGGCATTGTGCCTTTTGTATTATATTCGAATGCAATTTCTGTGTTTCATCGTCAATAAGAAGGTCCAAGGGATACAGTAAACCTGAAGTGAAGCATCGGAAACTAAAACTGGACTCACAGCAGACGTTCACATCAAAGAAAGTTAGAGTTTCAGTCCACTTGTACTTAAGTCGGCATTGTGCCTTTTGTATTAAATTCGGATGCAATTTCTGTGTTTCATCGTCAATAAGAGGATCCAAGGGATTCAGTAAACCCTAAATGAAGCATCGGAATCTAAAACTGGACTCACAGGAGAGGTTCAAATCATAGAAAGTTAGAGTATCAGTCCTCTTTTACTTAAGTCGGCATTGTGCCTTTTGTATTAAATACGGATGCAATTTCTGTGTTTCATCGTCAATAAGAAGGTCCAAGGGATACAGTAAACCAGAGGTTAAGCATCGGAATCTAAAACTGGACTCACAGGAGGGGTTCAACTCATAGAAAGTTAGAGTATCAGTCCTCTTGTACTTAAGTCGGCATTGTGCCTTTTTTATTAATTTCGGATGCAATTTCTGTGTTTCATCGTCAATAAGAAGGTCCAAAGGATACAGTAAACCTGAAGTGAAGCATCGGAAACTAAAACTGGACTCACAGGAGGGGTTCAAATCATAGAAAGTTAGAGTATCAGTCCTCTTGTACTTAAGTTGGCATTGTGCCTTTTTTATTAAATTCGGATGCAATTTCTGTGTTTCATCGTCAATAAGAAGGTCCAAAGGATACAGTAAACCTGAAGTGAAGCATCGGAAACTAAGACTTGACTCACAGGATGGGTTCAAATCATAGAAAGTTAGAGTATCAGTCCTCTTGTACTTAAGTTGGCATTGGGCCTTTTTTATTAAATTCGGATGCAATTTCTGTGTTTCATCGTCAATAGGAAGGTCCAAGGGATACAGTAAACATGATGTGAAGCATCGGAAACTAAAACTGGACCCACAGCAGAGGTTCAAATCATAGAAAGTTAGAGTTTCAGTCCACTTGTACTTATGTCGGCATTGTGCCTTTTGTACTAAATTCGGATGCAATTTCTGTGTTTCATCGTCAATAAGAAGGTCCAAGGGATACAGTAAACCTGAAGTGAAGCATCGGAAACTAAAACTGGACTCACAGCAGAGGTTCAAATCATAGAAAGTTAGAGTTTCAGTCCTCTTGTACTTAAGTCGGCATTGTGCCTTTTGTATTAAATTCGGATGTAATTTCTGTGTTTCATCGTCAATAAGAAGGTCCAAGGAATACAGTAAACCTGAAGTGAAGCATCGGAAACTAAAACTGGACTCACAGCAGAGGTTCAAA
This sequence comes from Schistocerca americana, assembly GCF_021461395.2. Taxonomy (NCBI): domain Eukaryota; kingdom Metazoa; phylum Arthropoda; class Insecta; order Orthoptera; family Acrididae; genus Schistocerca; species Schistocerca americana. The sequence continues at coordinate 164,930 of NW_025725968.1, read as the reverse complement.
TCAAAGAAAGTTAGAGTTTCAGTACTCTTGTATTTAAGTCGGCATTGTGCTTTTGTATTAAATTCGGATGCAATTTCTGTGTTTCATCGTCAGTACCAGGGTCCAAGGGATACAGTAAACCAGAAGTTAAGCATCGGAATCTAAAACTGGACTCACAGGAGTGGTTCAAATCATAGAAAGTTAGAGTATCAGTCCTCTTGTACGTAAGTCGGCATTGTGCCTTTTGTAATAAATTCGGATGCAATTTCTGTGTTTCATCGTCAATAAGAAGGTCCATGCGATACAGTAAACCTGAAGTTAAACATCGGAATCTAAAACTGGACTCACAGGAGGGGTTCAAATCATAGAAAGTTAGAGTATCAGTCCTCTTGTACTTAAGTCGGCATTGTGCCTTTTTTATTAATTTCGGATGCAATTTCTGTGCTTCATCGTCAATAAGAAATTCCAAGGGATACAGTAAACCTGAAGTGAAGCATCGGAAACTAAAACTGGACTCACAGCAGAGTTTCAAATCATAGAAAGTTAGAGTTTCAGTCGTCTTCTACTTAAGTCGGCATTGCGCCTTTTGTATTATCTTCGGATGCAATTTCTATGTTTCATCGTCAATAAGAAGGTCCAAGGGATACAGTATACCAAAGGTGAAGCATCGGAAACTAAAACTGGACTCACAGCAAAGGTTCAAATCATAGAAAGTTAGAGTTTCAGTCCTCTTGTACTTAAGTCGGCATTGTGCCTTTTGTATTAAATTCGGATGCAATTTCTGTGTTTCATCGTCAATAAGAAGGTTCAAGGGATACAGTAAACCTGAAGTTAAGCATCGGAAACTAAAACTGGACTCACAGCAGAGGTTCAAATCATAGAATGTTAGAGTTTCAGTCCTCTTGTACGTAAGTCGGCATTGTGCCTTTTGTATTAAATTCGGATGCAATTTCTGTGTTTCATCGTCAATAAGAAGGTCCAAGGGATACAGTAAACCTTAAGTAAAGCATCGGAAACTAAAACTGGACTCACAGCAGAGGTTCAAATCATAGAAAGTTAGAGTTTCAGTCCTCTTGTACTTAAGTCGGCATTGTGCCTTTTTTATTAAATTCGGATGCAATTTCTGTGTTTCATCGTCAATAAGAAGGTCCAAGGGACACAGTAAACCTGAAGTGAAGCATCGGAACCTAAAACTGGACTCACAGCAGAGGTTCAAATCATAGAAAGTTAGAGGTTCAGTCCTCTTGTACTTAAGTCGGCATTGTGCCTTTTGTATTAAATTCGGATGCAATTTCTGTGTTTCATCGTCAATAAGAAGGTCTTAGGGATACAGTAAACCTGAAGTTAAGCATCGGAAACTAAAACAGGACTCACAGCAGAGGTTCAAATCATAGCAAGTTAGAGTTTCAGTCCTCTTGTACGTAAGTCGGCATTGTGCTTTTTGTATTAAATTCGAATGCAATTTCTGTGTTTCATCGTCAATAAGAAGGTCCAAGGGGTACAGTAAACCTTAAGTGAAGCATCGGAAACTAAAACTGGACTCACAGCAGAGGTTCAATTCATAGAAAGTTAGAGATTCAGTCCTCTTGTACGTAAGTCGGCATTGTGCCTTTTGTATTATATTCGAATGCAATTTCTGTGTTTCATCGTCAATAAGAAGGTCCAAGGAATACAGTAAACCTGAAATGAAGCATCGGAAACTAAAACTGGACTCACAGCAGAGGTTCAAATCATAGAAAGTTAGAGTCTCAGTCCTCTTGTACTTAAGTCGGCATTGTGAATTTTGTATTGAATTCGGATGCAATTTCTGTGTTTCATCGTCAATAAGAAGGTACTAGGCATACAGTAAACCGGAAGTGAAGCATCGGAAACTAAAACTGGACTCACAGCAGAGGTTTACATCATAGAAAGTTAGAGTTTCGGTCCTCTTGTACTTAAGTCGGCATTGTGCCTTTTGTATTAAATTCGGATGCAATTTCTATGTTTCATCTTCAATAAGAAGGTCCAAGGGATACAGTAAACCTGAAGTGAAGCATCGGAAACTAAAACTGGACTCACAGGAGAGGTTCAAATCATAGAAATCGAGAGTTTCAGTCCTCTTGTACTTAAGTCGGCATTGTGCCATTTGTATTAAATTCGGATGCAATTTCTGTGTTTCATCGTCAATAAGAAGGTCCAAGGGATACACTAAACCTGAAGTGAAGCATCGGAAACTAAAACTGGACTCACAGCAGAGGTTCAAATCATAGAAAGTTAGAGTCTCAGTCCTCTTGTACTTAAGTCGGCATTGTGCCTTTTGTATTAAATTCGGATGCAATTTCTGTGTTTCATCGTCTATAAGAAAGTCCAAGGGATACAGTAATCCTGAAGTTAAGCATCGGAATCTAAAACTGGTCTCACAGCAGAGGTTCAAATCATATTAAGTTAGAGTTTCAGTCCTCTTGTACTTAAGTCGGCATTGTGCCTTTTTTATTAATTTCGGATGCAATTTCTGTGCTTCATCCTCAATAAGAAGGTCCAAGGGATACAGTAAACCTGAAGTGAAACATCGGAAACTAAAACTGGACTCACAGCAGAGTTCCAAATCATAGAAAGTTAGAGTTTCAGTCGTCTTCTACATAAGTCGGCATTGTGCCTTTTGTATTATCTTCGGATGCAATTTCTATGTTTCATCGTCAATAAGAAGGTCCAAGGGATACAGTATACCTGAAGTGAAGCATCGGAAACTAAAACTGGACTCACAGCAGAGGTTCAAAGCACAGAAAGTTAGAGTTTCAGTCCTCTTGTACGTAAGTCGGCATTGTGCCTTTTGTATTAAATTCGGATGCAATTTCTGTGTTTCATCGTCAATAAGAGGGTCCAAGGGATACAGTAAACCTGAAGTGAAGCATCGGAAACTAAAACTGGACTCACAGCAGAGGTTTAAATCATAGAAAGTTAGAGTTTTTTGTCCTCTTGTACTTAAGTCGGCATTGTGCCTTTTGTATTAAATTCGGATGCAATTTCTGTGTTTCATCGTCAATAAGAAGGTCCAAGGAATACAGTAAACCTGAAGTGAAGCATCGTAAACTAAAACTGGACTCACAGCAGACGTTCAAATCATATAAAGTTAGAGTCTCAGTCCTCTTGTACATAAGTCGGCATTGTGCCTTTTGTATTGAATTCGGATGCAATTTCTGTGTTTCATCGTCTATAAGAAAGTCCAAGGGATACAGTAAACCTGAAGTTAAGCATCGGAATCTGAAACTGGTCTCACCGCAGAAGTTAAAATCATAGAAAGTTAGAGTTTCAGTCCTCTTGTACTTAAGTCGGCATTGTGCCTTTTGTATTGAATTCGGATGCAATTTCTGTGTTTCATCGTCAATAAGAAGGTACAAGGGATACAGTAAACCTGAAGAGAAGCATCGGAAACTAAAACTGGACTCACAGCAGAGGTTTACATCATAGAAAGTTAGAGTTTCAGTCCTCTTGTACGTAAGTCGGCATTGTGCCTTTTGTATTAAATTCGAATGCAATTTCTGTGTTTCATCGTCAATAAGAAGGTCCAAGGGATACAGTAAACCTGAAGTGAAGCATCGGAAACTAAAACTGGTCTCACAGCAGAGGTTCACATCAAAGAAAGTTAGAGTTTCAGTCCACTTGTACTTAAGTCGGCATTGTGCCTTTTGTATTAAATTCGGATGCAATTTCTGTGTTTCATCGTCAATAAGAGGATCCAAGGGATTCAGTAAACCCTAAATGAAGCATCGGAATCTAAAACTGGACTCACAGGAGAGGTTCAAATCATAGAAAGTTAGAGTATCAGTCCTCTTTTACTTAAGTCGGCATTGTGCCTTTTGTATTAAATACGGATGCAATTTCTGTGTTTCATCGTCAATAAGAAGGTCCAAGGGATACAGTAAACCAGAGGTTAAGCATCGGAATCTAAAACTGGACTCACAGGAGGGGTTCAACTCATAGAAAGTTAGAGTATCAGTCCTCTTGTACTTAAGTCGGCATTGTGCCTTTTTTATTAAATTCCGATGCAATTTCTGTGTTTCGTCGTCAATAAGAAGGTCCAAAGGATACAGTAAACCTGAAGTGAAGCATCGGAAACTAAAATTGGACTCACAGGAGGGGTTCAAATCATAGAAAGTTAGAGTATCAGTCCTCTTGTACTTAAGTTGGCATTGTGCCTTTTTTATTAAATTCGGATGCAATTTCTGTGTTTCATCGTCAATAAGAAGGTCCAAAGGATACAGTAAACCTGAAGTGAAGCATCGGAAACTAAGACTGGACTCACAGGATGGGTTCAAATCATAGAAAGTTAGAGTATCAGTCCTCTTGTACTTAAGTTGGCATTGGGCCTTTTTTATTAAATTCGGATGCAATATCTGTGTTTCATCGTCAATAGGAAGGTCCAAGGGATACAGTAAACATGATGTGAAGCATCGGAAACTAAAACTGGACCCACAGCAGAGGTTCAAATCATAGAAAGTTAGAGTTTCAGTCCTCTTGTACTTAAGTCGGCATTGTGCCTTTTGTACTAAATTCGGATGCAATTTCTGTGTTTCATCGTCAATAAGAAGGTCCAAGGGATACAGTAAACCTGAAGTGAAGCATCGGAAACTAAAACTGGACTCACAGCAGAGGTTCAAATCATAGAAAGTTAGAGTTTCAGTCCTCTTGTACTTAAGTCGGCATTGTGCCTTTTGTATTAAATTCGGATGTAATTTCTGTGTTTCATCGTCAATAAGAAGGTCCAAGGAATACAGTAAACCTGAAGTGAAGCATCGGAAACTAAAACTGGACTCACAGCAGAGGTTGAAATCATAGAAAGTTAGAGTTTCAGTACTCTTGTATTTAAGTCGGCATTGTGCTTTTGTATTAAATTCGGATGCAATTTCTGTGTTTCATCGTCAATACCAGGGTCCAAGGGATACAGTAAACCAGAAGGTAAGCATCGGAATCTAAAACTGGACTCACAGGAGTGGTTCAAATCATAGAAAGTTAGAGTATCAGTCCTCTTGTACTTAAGTCGGCATTGTGCCTTTTGTATTAAATTCGGATGCAATTTCTGTGTTTCATCGTCTATAAGAAAGTCCAAGGGATACAGTAAACCTGAAGTTAAGCATCGGAATCTAAAACTGGTCTCACAGCAGAGGTTCAAATCATAGAAAGTTAGAGTTTCAGTCCTCTTGTACGTAAGTCGGCATTGTGCCTTTTGTATTAAATTCGGATGCAATTTCTGTGTTTCATCGTTAATAAGAAGGTCCATGCGATACAGTAAACCTGAAGTGAAGCATCGGAAACTAAAACTGGACTCACAGCAAAGGTTCAAATCATAGAAAGTTAGAGTTTCAGTCCTCTTGTACTTAAGTCGGCATTGTGCCTTTTATATTAAATTCGGATGCAATTTCTGTGTTTCATCGTCAATAAGAAGGTCCAAGGGATACAGTAAACCTGAAGTTAAGCATCGGAAACTAAAACTGGACCCACAGCAGAGGTTCAAATCATAGAATGTTAGAGTTTCAGTCCTCTTGTACGTAAGTCGGCATTGTGCCTTTTGTATTAAATTCGGATGCAATTTCTGTGTTTCATCGTCAATAAGAAGGTCCAAGGGATACAGTAAACCTTAAGTAAAGCATCGGAAACTAAAACTGGACTCACAGCAGAGGTTCAAATCATAGAAAGTTAGAGTTTCAGTCCTCTTGTACTTAAGTCGGCATTGTGCCTTTTTTATTAAATTCGGATGCAATTTCTGTGTTTCATCGTCAATAAGAAGGTCCAAGGGACACAGTAAACCTGAAGTGAAGCATCGGAACCTAAAACTGGACTCACAGCAGAGGTTAAAATCATAGAAAGTTAGAGGTTCAGTCCTCTTGTACTTAAGTCGGCATTATGCCTTTTGTATTAAATTCGGATGCAATTTCTGTGTTTCATCGTCAATAAGAAGGTCTTAGGGATACAGTAAACCTGAAGTTAAGCATCGGAAACTAAAACAGGACTCACAGCAGAGGTTCAAATCATAGCAATTTAGAGTTTCAGTCCTCTTGTACGTAAGTCGGCATTGTGCTTTTTGTATTAAATTCGAATGCAATTTCTGTGTTTCATCGTCTATAAGAAGGTCCAAGGGGTACAGTAAACCTTAAGTGAAGCATCGGAAACTAAAACTGGACTCACAGCAGAGGTTCAATTCATAGAAAGTTAGAGATTCAGTCCTCTTGTACGTAAGTCGGCATTGTGCCTTTTGTATTATATTCGAATGCAATTTCTGTGTTTCATCGTCAATAAGAAGGTCCAAGGAATACAGTAAACCTGAAATGAAGCATCGGAAACTAAAACTGGACTCACAGCAGAGGTTCAAATCATAGAAAGTTAGAGTCTCAGTCCTCTTGTACTTAAGTCGGCATTGTGAATTTTGTATTGAATTCGGATGCAATTTCTGTGTTTCATCGTCAACAAGAAGGTACAAGGGATACAGTAAACCTGAAGTGAAGCATCGGAAACTAAAACTGGACTCACAGCAGAGGTTTACATCATAGAAAGTTAGAGTTTCGGTCCTCTTGTACTTAAGTCGGCATTGTGCCTTTTGTATTAAATTCGGATGCAATTTCTATGTTTCATCTTCAATAAGAAGGTCCAAGGGATACAGTAAACCTGAAGTGAAGCATCGGAAACTAAAACTGGACTCACAGGAGAGGTTCAAATCATAGAAAGTGAGAGTTTCAGTCCTCTTGTACTTAAGTCGGCATTGTGCCATTTGTATTAAATTCGGATGCAATTTCTGTGTTTCATCGTCAATAAGAAGGTCCAAGGGATACACTAAACCTGAAGTGAAGCATCGGAAACTAAAACTGGACTCACAGCAGAGGTTCAAATCATAGAAAGTTAGAGTCTCAGTCCTCTTGTACTTAAGTCGGCATTGTGCCTTTTGTATTAAATTCGGATGCAATTTCTGTGTTTCATCGTCTATAAGAAAGTCCAAGGGATACAGTAATCCTGAAGTTAAGCATCGGAATCTAAAACTGGTCTCACAGCAGAGGTTCAAATCATAGTAAGTTAGAGTTTCAGTCCTCTTGTACTTAAGTCGGCATTGTGCCTTTTGTATTAAATTCGGATGCAATTTCTGTGTTTCATCGTCAATAAGAAGGTCCAAGGGATACAGTAAACCTGAAGTTAAACATCTGAATCTAAAACTGGACTCACAGGAGGGGTTCAAATCATAGAAAGTTAGAGTATCAGTCCTCTTTTACTTAAGTCGGCATTGTGCCTTTTTTATTAATTTCGGATGCAATTTCTGTGCTTCATCGTCAATAAGAAGGTCCAAGGGATACAGTAAACCTGAAGTGAAACATCGGAAACTAAAACTGGACTCACAGCAGAGGTTCAAATCATAGAAAGTTAGAGTTTCAGTCCTCTTGTACTTAAGTCGGCATTGTGCCTTTTGTATTAAATTCGGATGTAATTTCTGTGTTTCATCGTCAATAAGAAGGTCCAAGGAATACAGTAAACCTGAAGTGAAGCATCGGAAACTAAAACTGGACTCACAGCAGAGGTTCAAATCATAGAAAGTTAGAGTTTCAGTACTCTTGTATTTAAGTCGGCATTGTGCTTTTGTATTAAATTCGGATGCAATTTCTGTGTTTCATCGTCAATACCAGGGTCCAAGGGATACAGTAAACCAGAAGTTAAGCATCGGAATCTAAAACTGGACTCACAGGAGTGGTTCAAATCATAGAAAGTTAGAGTATCAGTCCTCTTGTACTTAAGTCGGCATTGTGCCTTTTGTATTAAATTCGGATGCAATTTCTGTGTTTCATCGTCTATAAGAAAGTCCAAGGGATACAGTAAACCTGAAGTTAAGCATCGGAATCTAAAACTGGTCTCACAGCAGAGGTTCAAATCATAGAAAGTTAGAGTTTCAGTCCTCTTGTACGTAAGTCGGCATTGTGCCTTTTGTATTAAATTCGGATGCAATTTCTGTGTTTCATCGTCAATAAGAAGGTCCATGCGATACAGTAAACCTGAAGTTAAACATCGGAATCTAAAACTGGACTCACAGGAGGGGTTCAAATCATAGAAAGTTAGAGTATCAGTCCTCTTGTACTTAAGTCGGCATTGTGCCTTTTTTATTAATTTCGGATGCAATTTCTGTGCTTCATCGTCAATAAGAAGTTCCAAGGGATACAGTAAACCTGAAGTGAAGCATCGGAAACTAAAACTGGACTCACAGCAGAGTTTCAAATCATAGAAAGTTAGAGTTTCAGTCGTCTTCTACTTAAGTCGGCATTGCGCCTTTTGTATTATCTTCGGATGCAATTTCTATGTTTCATCGTCAATAAGAAGGTCCAAGGGATACAGTATACCAAAGGTGAAGCATCGGAAACTAAAACTGGACTCACAGCAGAGGTACAAAGCATAGAAAGTTAGAGTTTCAGTCCTCTTGTACTTAAGTCGGCATTGTGCTTTTGTATTAAATTCGGATGGAATTTCTGTGTTTCATCGTCAATAAGAGGGTCCAAGGGATACAGTAAACCTGAAGCGAAGCATCGGATTCTAAAACTGGACTCACAGGAGAGGTTCAAATCATCGAAAATTAGAGTATCAGTACTCTTGTACTTTGGTCGGCATTGTGCCTTTTGTATTAAATTCGGAAGCTATTTCTGTGTTTCATCGTCAATAAGAAGGTCCAAGGGATACAGTAAACCTGAAGTTAAGCATCGGAATCTAAAACTGGACTCACAGGAGGGGTTCAAATCATAGAAAGTTAGAGTATCAGTCCTCTTGTACTTAAGTCGGCATTGTGCCTTTTTTATTAAATTCGGATGCAATTTCTGTGTTTCATCGTCAATAAGAAGGTCCAAGGGACACAGTAAACCTGAAGTGAAGCATCGGAAACTAAAACTGGACTCACAGCAAAGGTTCAAATCATAGAAAGTTAGAGTTTCAGTCCTCTTGTACTTAAGTCGGCATTGTGCCTTTTGTATTAAATTCGGATGCAATTTCTGTGTTTCATCGTCAATAAGAAGGTCCAAGGGATACAGTAAACCTGAAGTTAAGCATCGGAAACTAAAACTGGACTCACAGCAGAGGTTCAAATCATAGAATGTTAGAGTTTCAGTCCTCTTGTACGTAAGTCGGCATTGTGCCTTTTGTATTAAATTCGGATGCAATTTCTGTGTTTCATCGTCAATAAGAAGGTCCAAGGGATACAGTAAACCTTAAGTAAAGCATCGGAAACTAAAACTGGACTCACAGCAGAGGTTCAAATCATAGAAAGTTAGAGTTTCAGTCCTCTTGTACTTAAGTCGGCATTGTGCCTTTTTTATTAAATTCGGATGCAATTTCTGTGTTTCATCGTCAATAAGAAGGTCCAAGGGACACAGTAAACCTGAAGTGAAGCATCGGAACCTAAAACTGGACTCACAGCAGAGGTTCAAATCATAGAAAGTTAGAGGTTCAGTCCTCTTGTACTTAAGTCGGCATTGTGCCTTTTGTATTAAATTCGGATGCAATTTCTGTGTTTCATCGTCAATAAGAAGGTCTTAGGGATACAGTAAACCTGAAGTTAAGCATCGGAAACTAAAACAGGACTCACAGCAGAGGTTCAAATCATAGCAATTTAGAGTTTCAGTCCTCTTGTTCGTAAGTCGGCATTGTGCTTTTTGTATTAAATTCGAATGCAATTTCTGTGTTTCATCGTCAATAAAAAGGTCCAAGGGGTACAGTAAACCTTAAGTGAAGCATCGGAAACTAAAACTGGACTCACAGCAGAGGTTCAATTCATAGAAAGTTAGAGATTCAGTCCTCTTGTACGTAAGTCGGCATTGTGCCTTTTGTATTATATTCGAATGCAATTTCTGTGTTTCATCGTCAATAAGAAGGTCCAAGGAATACAGTAAACCTGAAATGAAGCATCGGAAACTAAAACTGGACTCACAGCAGAGGTTCAAATCATAGAAAGTTAGAGTCTCAGTCCTCTTGTACTTAAGTCGGCATTGTGAATTTTGTATTGAATTCGGATGCAATTTCTGTGTTTCATCGTCAATAAGAAGGTACAAGGGATACAGTAAACCTGAAGTGAAGCATCGGAAACTAAAACTGGACTCACAGCAGAGGTTTACATCATAGAAAGTTAGAGTTTCGGTCCTCTTATACTTAAGTCGGCATTGTGCCTTTTGTATTAAATTGGGATGCAATTTCTGTGTTTCATCGTCAATAAGAAGGTCCAAGGGATACACTAAACCTGAAATGAAGCATCGGAAACTAAAACTGGACTCACAGCAGAGGTTCAAATCATAGAAAGTTAGAGTCTCAGTCCTCTTGTACTTAAGTCGGCATTGTGCCTTTTGTATTAAATTCGGATGCAATTTCTGTGTTTCATCGTCTATAAGAAAGTCCAAGGGATACAGTAATCCTGAAGTTTAGCATCGGAATCTAAAACTGGTCTCACAGCAGAGGTTCAAATCATAGTAAGTTAGAGTTTCAGTCCTCTTGTACTTAAGTCGGCATTGTGCCTTTTGTATTAAATTCGGATGCAATTTCTGTGTTTCATCGTCAATAAGAAGGTCCAAGGGATACAGTAAACCTGAAGTTAAGCATCGGAATCTAAAACTGGACTCACAGGAGGGGTTCAAATCATAGAAAGTTAGAGTATCTGTCCTCTTGTATTTAAGTCGGCATTGTGCCTTTTTTATTACAGTCAGATGCAATTTCTGCCTTTCATCGTCAATAAGAAGGTCTTAGGGATACAGTAAACCTGAAGTGAAGCATCGGAAAGTAAAACTGGACTCACAGCAGAGGTTCAAATCATAGAAAGTTAGAGTTTCAGTCCTCTTGTACTTAAGTCGGCATTGTGCCTTTTGTATTAAATTCGGATGCAATTTCTATGTTTCATCTTCAATACGAAGGTCTAAGGGATACAGTAAACCTGAAGTGAAGCATCGGAAACTAAAACTGGACTCACAGGAGAGGTTCAAATCATAGAAAGTGAGAGTTTCAGTCCTCTTGTACTTAAGTCGGCATTGTGCCTTTTGTATTAAATTCGGATGCAATTTCTGTGTTTCATCGTCAATAAGAAGGTCCAAGGGATACAGTAAACCTGAAGTTTAAGCATCGGAATCTAAAACTGGACTCACAGGAGGGGTTCAAATCATAGAAAGTTAGAGATTCAGTCCTCTTGTACGTAAGTCGGCATTGTGCCTTTTGTATTAAATTCGAATGCAATTTCTGTGTTTCATCGTCAATAAGAAGGTCCAAGGAATACAGTAAACCTGAAGTGAAGCATCGTAAACTAAAACTGGACTCGCAGCAGACGTTCAAATCATAGAAAGTTAGAGTCTTAGTCCTCTTGTACTTAAGTCGGCATTGTGCCTTTTGTATTGAATTCGGATGCAATTTATGTGTTTCATCGTCAATAAGAAGGTACAAGGGATACAGTAAACCTGAAGTGAAGCATCGGAAACTAAAACTGGACTCACAGCAGAGGTTTAAATCATAGAAAGTTAGAGTTTTTTGTCCTCTTGTACTTAAGTCGGCATTGTGCCTTTTGTATTTAATTCGGATGCAATTTCTATGTTTCATCTTCAATAAGAAGGTCCAAGGGATACAGTAAACCTGAAGTGAAGCATCGGAAACTAAAACTGGACTCACAGCAGAGTTCCAAATCGTAGAAAGTTAGAGTTTCAGTCGTCTTCTACATAAGTCGGCATTGTGCCTTTCGTATTATCTTCGGATGCAATTTCTATGTTTCATCGTCAATAAGAAGGTCCAAGGGATACAGTATACCTGAAGTGAAGCATCGGAAACTAAAACTGGACTCACAGCAGAGGTTCAAAGCATAGAAAGTTAGAGTTTCAGTCCTCTTGTACGTAAGTCGGCATTGTGACTTTTGTATTAAATTCGGATGCAATTTCTGTGTTTCATCGTCAATAAGAGGGTCCAAGGAATACAGTAAACCTGAAGTGAAGCATCGGAATCCAAAACTGGACTCACAGGAGAGGTTCAAATCATCGAAAGTTAGAGTATCAGTCCTCTTGTACTTAAGTCGGCATAGTGCCTTTTTTATAAATTCGGATGCAATTTCTTTGTTTCATCGTCATTAAGAAGGTCCAAGGGATACAGTAAACCTGAAGTTAAGCATCGGAATCTAAAACTGGACTCACAGGAGGGGTTCAAATCATAGAAAGTTAGAGTATCTGTCCTCTTGTACTTAGGTCGGCATTGTGCCTTTTTTATTACAGTCAGATGCAATTTCTGTCTTTCATCGTCAATAAGAAGGTCTTAGGGATACAGTAAACCTGAAGTGAAGCATCGGAAACTAAAACTGGACGCACAGCAGAGGTTCAAATCATAGAAAGTTAGAGTTTCAGTCCTCTTGTACTTAAGTCGGCATTGTGCCTTTTGTATTAAATTCGGATGCAATTTCTGTGTTTCATCGTCAATAAGAAGGTCCAAGGGATACAGTAAACCTGAAGTTAAGCATCGGAAACTAAAACTTAACTCACAGCAGAGGTTAAAATCATAGAAAGTTAGAGTTTCAGTCCTCTTGTACGTAAGTCGGCATTGTGCCTTTTGTATTAAATTCGAATGCAATTTCTGTGTTTCATCGTCAATAAGAAGGTCCAAGGGATACAGTACACCTTAATTGAGGCATCAGAAACTAAAACTGGACTCACAGCACAGGTTCAAATCATTGAAAGTCAGAGATTCAGTCCTCGTGCACTTAAGTCCTCATTGTGCCTTTTGTATTAAATTCGGATGCAATTTCTGTGTTTCATCGTCAATACGAGGGTCCAAGTTATTCAGTAAACCCGAAGTGAAGCGTCGGAATCAAAAACTGGACTCACAGGAGAGGTTCAAATCATAGAAAGTTAGAGTATCAGTCTTCTTGTACTTATGTTGGCATTGTGCCTTTTTTATTCAATTCGGATGCAATATCTGTGTTTCATCGTCAATAGGAAGGTCCAAGGGATACAGTAAACATGAAGTGAAGCATCGGAAACTAAAACTGGACTCACAGCAGAGGTTCAAATCATAGAAAGTTTAAGTTTCAGTCCTCTTGACTTAAGTCGGCATTGTGCATTTTTATTAAATTCGGATGCAATTTCTGTGTTTCATCGTCAATAAGAAGGTCCAAAGGATACAGTAGACCTGAGGTGAAGCATCGGAAACTAAAACTGGACTCACAGGAGGGGTTCAAATCATAGAAAGTTAGAGTATCAGTCCTCTTGTACTTAAGTTGGCATTGTGCCTTTTTTATTCAATTCGGATGCAATATCTGTGTTTCATCGTCAATAGGAAGGTCCAAGGGATACAGTAAACATGAAGTGAAGCATCGGAAACTAAAACTGGACCCACAGCAGAGGTTCAAATCATAAAAATTTAGAGTTTCAGTCCTCTTGTACTTAAGTCGTCATTGTGCCTTTTTTATTAAATTCGGATGCAATTTCTGTGTTTCATCGTCAATAAGAAGGTCCAAGGTATACAGTAAACCTGAAGTGAAGCATCGGAAACTAAAACTGGACTCACAGCAGAGGTTCAAATCATAGAAAGTTAGAGTTTCAGTCCTCTTGTACTTAAGTCGGCATTGTGCCTTTTGTATTAAATTCGGATGCAATTTCTGTGTTTAATCGTCAATAAGAAGGTCCAAGAAATACAGTAAACCTGAAGTGAAGCATCGGAAACTAAAACTGGACTCACAGCAGAGGTTCAAATCATAGAAAGTTAGAGTCTCAGTACTCTTGTACTTAGGTCGGCATTGTGCCTTTTGTATTAAATTCGGATGCAATTTCTGTGTTTCATCGTCAATACGAGGGTCCAAGGGATACAGTAAACCAGAAGTTAACCATCGGAATCTAAAACAGGACTCACAGGAGGGGTTCAAATCATGGAAAGTTAGAGTATCAGTCCTCTTGTACTTAAGTCGGCATTGTGCCTTTTGTATTAAATTCGGATGCAATTTCTGTGTTTCATCGTCTATAAGAAAGACCAAGGGATACAATAAACTTGAAGTTAAGCATCGGAATCTAAAACTGGACTCACATGAGGGGTTCAAATCATAGAAAGTTAGAGTTTCAGTCCTCTTGTACTTAAGTCGGCATTGTGCCATTTGTATTACATTCAGATGCAATTTCTGTGTTTCATCGTCAATAAGAAGGTCCAAGGGATACAGTAAACCTGAAGTTAAACATCGGAATCTAAAACTGGACTCACAGGAGGGGTTCAAATCATAGAAAGTTAGATTATCAGTCCACTTGTACTTAAGTCGGCATTGTGCCTTTTTTATTAATTTCGGATGCAATTTCTGTGCTTCATCGTCAATAAGAAGGTCCAAGGGATACAGTAAACCTGAAGTGAAGCATCGGAAACTAAAACTGGACTCACAGCAGAGTTCCAAATCATAGAAAGTTAGAGTTTCAGTCGTCTTCTACATAAGTCGGCATTGTGCCTTTTGTATTATCTTCGGATGCAATTTCTATGTTGCATCGTCAATAAGAAGGTCCAAGGGATACAGTATACCTGAAGTGAAGCATCGGAAACTAAAACTGGACTCACTGCAGAGGTTCAAATCATAGATTGTTAGAGTTTCAGTCCTCTTGTACGTAAGTCGGCATTGTGCCTTTTGTATTAAATTCGGATGCAATTTCTGTGTTTCATCGTCAATACGAGGGTCCAAGGGATACAGTAAACCTGAAGTGAAGCATCGGAATCTAAAAGTGGACTCACAGGAGAGGTTCAAATCATCGAAAGTTAGAGTATCAGTACTCTTGTACTTAAGTCGGCATTGTGCCTTTTGTATTAAATTCGGATGCAATTTCAGTGTTTCATCGTCAATAAGAAGGTCCAAGGTATACAGTAAACCTGAAGTTAAGCATCGGAATCTAAAACTGGACTCACAGGAGGGGTTCAAATCCTAGAAAGTTAGAGTATCAGTCCTCTTGTACTTAAGTCGGCATTGTGCCTTTTTTGTTAAATTCGGATGCAATTTCTGTGTTTCATCGTCAATAAGAAGGTCCTAGGGATACAGTAAACCTGAAGTTAAGCATCGGAATCTAAAACTGGACTCACAGGAGGGGTTCAAATCATAGAAAGTTAGAGTATCTGTCCTATTGTACTTAAGTCGGCATTGTGTCTTTTTTATTACAGTCAGATGCAATTTCTGTCTTTCATCGTCAATAAGATGGTCTTAGGAATACAGTAAACCTGAAGTGAAGCATCTTAAACTAAAACTGGACTCACAGCAGAGGTTCAAATCATAGAAAGTTAGAGTTTCAGTCCTCTTGTACTTAAGTCGGCATTGTGCCTTTTTTATTAAATTCGGATGCAATTTCTGTGTTTCATCGTCAATAAGAAGGACCAAGGGACACAGTAAACCTGAAGTGAAGCATCGGAAACTAAAACTGGACTCACAGCAGAGGTTCAAATCATAGAAAGTTAGAGTTTCAGTCCTGTTGTACTTAAGTCGGCATTGTGCCTTTTGTATTAAATTCGGATGCAAATTCTGTGTTCCATCGTCAATAAGAAGGTCCAAGGGATACAGTATACCTGAAGTTAAGCATCGGAAACTAAAACTGGACTCACAGCAGAGGTTCAAATCATAGAAAGTTAGAGTTTCAGTCCTCTTGTACGTAAGTCGGCATTGTGCCTTTTGTATTAAATTCGAATGCAGTTTCTGTGTTTCATCGTCAATAAGAAGGTCCAAGGGATACAGTAAACCTTAATTGAGGCATCGGAAACTAAAACTGGACTCACAGCAGAGTTTCAAATCATAGAATGTTAGAGATTCAGTCCTCTTGCACTTAAGTCCTCATTGTGCCTTTTGTATTAAATTCGGATGCAATTTCTGTGTTTCATCATCAATACGAGGGTCCAAGGGATACAGTACACCCGAAGTGAAGCATCGGAATCAAAAACTGGACTCACAGGAGAGGTTCAAATCATAGAAAGTTAGAGTATCTGTCTTCTTGTACTTAAGTCGTCATTGCGCCTTTTCTATTAAATTCGGATGCAAATTCTGTGTTTCATCGTCAATAAGAAGGTACAAGGGATACAGTAAACCTGAAGTGAAGCATCGGAAACTAAAACTGGACTCACTGCAGAGGTTCAAGTCATAGAAAGTTAGAGTTTCAGTCCTCTTGACTTATGTCGGCATTGTGCCTTTTTTATTAAATTTGGATGCAATATCTGTGTTTCATCGTCAATAAGAAGGTCCAAAGGATACAGTAGACCTGAAGTGAAGCATCGGAAACTAAAACTGGACTCACAGGAGGGGTTCAAATCATAGAAAGTTAGAGTATCAGCCCTCTTGTACTTAAGTTGGCATTGTGCCTTTTTTATTAAATTCGGATGCAATATCTGTGTTCCATCGTCAATAGGAAAGTCCAAGGGATACAGTAAACATGAATTGAAGCATCGGAAACTAAAACCGGACCCACAGCAGAGGTTCAAATCATAGAAAGTTAGAGTTTCAGTCCTCTTGTACTTAAGTCGGCATTGTGCCTTTTTTATTAAATTCGGATGCAATTTCTGTGTTTCATCGTCAATAAGAAGGTCCAAGGGATACAGTAAACCTGAAGTGAAGCATCGGAAACTAAAATTGGACTCACAGCAGAGGTTCAAATCATAGAAAGTTAGAGTTTCAGTCCTCTTGTACTTAAGTCGGCATTGTGCCTTTTGTATTAAATTCGGATGCAATTTCTGTGTTTCATCGTCAATAAGAAGGTCCAAGGAACACAGTAAACCTGAAGTGAAGCATCGGAAACTAAAACTGGACTCACAGCAGAGGTTAAAAACATAGAAAGTTAGAGTTTCAGTACTCTTGTACTTAGGTCGGCATTGTGCCTTTTGTATTAAATTCGGATGCAATTTCTGTGTTTCATCGTCAATACGAGGGTCCAAGGGATACAGTAAACCAGAAGTTAAGCATCGGAATCTGAAACAGGACTCACAGGAGGGGTTCAAATCATAGAAAGTTAGAGTATCAGTCCTCTTGTACTTAAGTCGGCATTGTGCCTTTTTTATTAAATTCGGATGCAATTTCTGTGTTTCATCGTCAATAAGATGGTCCAAGGGACACAGTAAACCTGAAGTGAAGCATCGGAAACTAAAACTGTACTCACAGCAGAGGTTCAAATCATAGAAAGTTAGAGTTTCAGTCCTCTTGTACTTAAGTCGGCATTGTGCCTTTTGTATTAAATTCGGATGCAATTTCTGGGTTTCATCGTCAATAAGTAGGTCCAAGGGATACAGTAAACCTGAAGTTAAGCGTCGGAAACTAAAATTGGACTCACAGCAGAGGTTCAAATCATAGATTGTTAGAGTTTCAGTCCTCTTGTACGTAAGTCGGCATTGTGCCCTTTGTATTAAATTCGAATGCAATTTCTGTGTTTCATCGTCAGTAAGATGGTCCAAGGGATACAGTAAACCTGAAGTGAAGCGTCAGAAACTAAAACTGGACTCACAGCAGAGGTTCAAATCATGGAAAGTTAGAGTTTCAGTCCTCTTGTACTTAAGTCGGCATTGTGCCTTTTTTATTAAATTCGGATGCAATTTCTGTGTTTCATCGTCAATAAGTAGGTCCAAGGGACACAGTAAACCTGAAGTAAAGCATCGGAAACTAAAACTGGACTCACAGCAGAGGTTCAAATCATAGAAAGTTAGAGTTTCAGTCATCTTGTACTTAAGTCGACATTGTGCCTTTTGTATTAAATTCGGAGGCAATTTCTGTGTTTCATCGTCAATAAGAAGGTCCAAGGGATACAGTAAACCTGAAGTGAAGCATCGGAAACTAAAACTGGACTCACAGCAGAGGTTCAAATCATAGAAAGTTAGAGATTCAGTCCTCTTGCACTTAAGTCGGCATTGTGCCTTTTGTATTAAATTCGGATGCAATTTCTGTGTTTCAACGTCAATACGAGGGTCCAAGGGATACAGTAAACCCGAAGTGAAGCATCGGAATCTAAAACTGGACTCACAGGAGAGGTTCAAATCATAGAAAGTTAGAGTATCAGTCCCCTTGTACTTAAGTCGGCATTGTGCCTTTTCTATTAAATTCGGATGCAAATTCTGTGTTTCATCGCGAATAAGAAGGTCCAAGGGATACAGTAAACCTGAAGTTAAGCATCGGAAACTAAAACTGGACTCACAGCAGACGTTCAAATCATAGAAAGTTAGAGTTGCAGTCCTCTTGTACATAAGTCGGCATTGTGCCTTTTGTATTAAATTCGAATTCAATTTCTGTGTTTCATCGTCAATAAGAAGGTCCAAGGGATACAGTAAACCTGAAGTGAAGCATCGGAAACTAAAACTGGACTCACAGCAGAGGTTCAAATCATAGAAAGTTAGAGTCTCAGTCCTCTTGTACTTAAGTCGGCATTGTGCCTTTTGTACTGAATTCGGATGCAATTTCTGTGTTTCATCGTCAATAAGAAGGTACAAGGGATACAGTAAACCTGAAGTGAAGCATCGGAAACTAAAACTGGACTCACAGCAGAGGTTCAAATCATAGAAAGTTAGAGTTTCAGTCCTCTTGTACTTAAGTCGGCATTGTGCCTTTTGTATTAAATTCGGATGCAATTTCTGTGTTTCATCGTCAATAAGAAGGTCCAAGGGATACAGTAAACCTTAAGTGAAGCATCGGAAACTAAAACTGGACTCACAGCAGAGGTTCAAATCATAGAAAGTTTGAGTTTCGGTCCTCTTGTACTTAAGTCGGCATTGTGCCTTTTTTATTAAATTCCGATGCAATTTCTGTGTTTCATCGTCAATAAGTAGGTCCAAGGGACACAGTAAACCTGAAGTAAAGCATCGGAAACTAAAACTGGACTCACAGCAGAGGTTCAAATAATAGAAAATTAGAGTTTCAGTCCTCTTGTACTTAATTCGGCATTGTGCCTTTTGTATTAAATTCGGAGGCAATTTCTGTGTTTCATCGTCAATAAGAAGGTCCAAGGGATACAGTAAACCTGAAGTGAAGCATCGGAAACTAAAACTTAACTCACAGAAGAGGTTCAAATCATAGAAAGTTAGAGTATCAGTCCTCTTGTACTTAAGTCGGCATTGTGCCTTTTCTATTAAATTCGGATGCAAATTCTGTATTTCATCGTCAATAAGAAGGTCCAAGGGATGCAGTAAACCTGAAGTTAAGCATCGGAGACTAAAACTGGACTCACTGCAGAGGTTCAAATCATAGAAAGTTAGAGTTTCAGTCCTCTTGACTTATGTCGGCATTGTGCCTTTTTTATTAAATTCGGATGCAATATATGTGTTTCATCGTCAATAAGAAGGTCCAAAGGATACAGTAGACCTGAAGTGAAGCATCGGAAACTAAAACTGGACTCACAGGAGGGGTTCAAATCATAGAAAGTTAGAGTTTCAGTCCTCTTGTACTTAAGTCGGCATTGTGCCTTTTGTATTAAATTCGGATGCAATTTCTGTGTTTCATCGTCAATAAGAAGGTCCAAGGGACACAGTAAACCTGAAGTAAAGCATCGGAAACTAAAACTGGACTCACAGCAGAGGTTCAAATAATAGAAAGTTAGAGTTTCAGTCCTCTTGTACTTAATTCGGCATTGTGCCTTTTGTATTAAATTCGGAGGCAATTTCTGTGTTTCATCGTCAATAAGAAGGTCCAAGGGATACAGTAAACCTGAAGTGAAGCATCGGAAACTAAAACTTAACTCACAGAAGAGGTTGAAATCATAGAAAGTTAGAGTATCAGTCCTCTTGTACTTAAGTCGGCATTGTGCCTTTTCTATTAAATTCGGATGCAAATTCTGTATTTCATCGTCAATAAGAAGGTCCAAGGGATGCAGTAAACCTGAAGTTAAGCATCGGAAACTAAAACTGGACTCACTGCAGAGGTTCAAATCATAGAAAGTTAGAGTTTCAGTCCTCTTGACTTATGTCGGCATTGTGCCTTTTTTATTAAATTCGGATGCAATATATGTGTTTCATCGTCAATAAGAAGGTCCAAAGGATACAGTAGACCTGAAGTGAAGCATCGGAAACTAAAACTGGACTCACAGGAGGGGTTCAAATCATAGAAAGTTAGAGTATCAGCCTTCTTGTACTTAAGTTGGCATTGTGCCTTTTTTATTAAATTCAGATGCAATATCTGTGTTCCATCGTCAATAGGAAAATCCAAGGGATACAGTAAACATGAATTGAAGCATCGGAAACTAAAACTGGACCCACAGCAGAGGTTCAAATCATAGAAAGTTAGAGTTTCAGTAATCTTGTACTTAAGTCGGCATTGTGCCTTTTTTATTAAATTCGGATGCAATTTCTGTGTTTCATCGTCAATAAGAAGGTCCAAGGGATACAGTAAACCTGAAGTGAAGCATCGGAAAACTAAAATTGGACTCACAGCAGAGGTTCAAATCATAGAAAGTTAGAGTTTCAGTCCTCTTGTACTTAAGTCGGCATTGTGCCATTTGTATTAAATTCGGATGCAATTTCTGTGTTTCATTGTCAATAAGAAGGTCCAAGGAACACAGTAAACCTGAAGTGAAGCATCGGAAACTAAAACTGGACTCACAGCAGAGGTTCAAATCATAGAAAGTTAGAGTTTCAGTACTCTTGTACTTAGGTCGTCATTGTGCCTTTTGTATTAAATTCGGATGCAATTTCTGTGTTTCATCGTCAATACGAGGGTCCAAGGGATACAGTAAACCAGAAGGTAAGCATCGGAATCTGAAACAGGACTCACAGGAGGGGTTCAAATCATAGAAAGTTAGAGTATCAGTCCTCTTGTACTTAAGTCGGCATTGTGCCTTTTGTATTAAATTCGGATGCAATTTCTGTGTTTCATCGTCTATAAGAAAGACCAAGGGATACAATAAACTTGAAGTTAAGCATCGGAATCTAAAACTGGACTCACAGGAGGGGTTCAAATCATAGAAAGTTAGAGTATCAGTCCTCTTGTACTTAAGTCGGCATTGTGCCTTTTTTATTAAATTCGGATGCAATTTCTGTGTTTCATCGTCAATAAGATGGTCCAAGGGACACAGTAAACCTGAAGTGAAGCATCGGAAACTAAAACTGTACTCACAGCAGAGGTTCAAATCATAGAAAGTTAGAGTTTCAGTCCTCCTGTACTTAAGTCGGCATTGTGCCTTTTGTATTAAATTCGGATGCAATTTCTGTGTTTCATCGTCAATAAGAAGGTCCAAGGGATACAGTAAACCTGAAGTTAAGCATCGGAAACTAAAATTGGACTCACAGCAGAGGTTCAAATCATAGATTGTTGGAGTTTCAGTCCTCTTGTACGTAAGTCGGCATTGTGCCCTTTGTATTAAATTCGAATGCAATTTCTGTGTTTCATCGTCAATAAGAAGGTCCAAGGGATACAGTAAACCTTAAGTGAAGCATCGGAAACTAAAACTGGACTCACAGCAGAGGTTCAAATCATAGAAAGTTAGAGTTTCAGTCCTCTTGTACTTAAGTCGGCATTGGGCCTTTTTTATTAAATTCGGATGCAATTTCTGTGTTTCATCGTCAATAAATAGGTCCAAGGGACACAGTAAACCTGAAGTAAAGCATCGGAATCTAAAGTTGGACTCACAGCAGAGGTTCAAATCATAGAAAGTTAGAGTTTCAGTCATCTTGTACTTAAGTCGGCATTGTGCCTTTTGTATTAAATTCGGAGGCAATTTCTGTGTTTCATCGTCAATAAGAAGGTCCAAGGGATACAATAAAACCTGAAGTGAAGCATCGGAAACTAAAACTGGACTCACAGCTGAGGTTCAAATCATAGAAAGTTAGAGATTCAGTCCTCTTGCACTTAAGTCGGCATTGTGCCTTTTGTATTAAATTCGGATGCAATTTCTGTGATTCATCGTCAATACGAGGGTCCAAGGGATACAGTAAACCCGAAGTGAAGCATCGGAATCTAAAACTGGACTCACAGGAGAGGTTCAAATCATAGAAAGTTAGAGTATCAGTCCTCTTGTACTTAAGTCGGCATTGTGAGTTTTCTATTAAATACGGATGCAAATTGTGTGTTTCATCGCCAATAAGAAGGTCCAAGGGATACAGTAAACCTGAAGTTAAGCATCGGAAACTAAAACTGGACTCACAGCAGACGTTCAAATCATAGAAAGTTAGAGTTTCAGTCCTCTTGTACATAAGTCGGCATTGTGCCTTTTGTATTAAATTCGAATGCAATTTCTGTGTTTCATCGTCAATAAGAAGGTCCAAGGGATACAGTAAACCTGAAGTGAAGCATCGGAAACTAAAACTGGACTCACAGCAGAGGTTCATATCATAGAAAGTTAGAGTCTCAGTCCTCTTGTACTTAAGTCGGCATTGTGCCTTTTGTATTGAATTCGGATGCAATTTCTGTGTTTCATCGTCAATAAGAAGGTACAAGGGATACAGTAAACCTGAAGTGAAGCATCGGAAACTAAAACTGGACTCACAGCAGAGGTTCAAATCATAGAAAGTTAGAGTTTCAGTCCTCTTGTACTTAAGTCGGCATTGTGCCTTTTGTATTAAATTCGGATGCAATTTCTGTGTTTCATCGTCAATAAGAAGGTCCAAGGGATACAGTAAACCTTAAGTGAAGCATCGGAAACTAAAACTGGACTCACAGCAGAGGTTCAAATCATAGAAAGTTAGAGTTTCAGTCCTCTTGTACTTAAGTCGGCATTGTGCCTTTTTTATTAAATTCGGATGCAATTTCTGTGTTTCATCGTCAATAAGTAGGTCCAAGGGACACAGTAAACCTGAAGTAAAGCATCGGAAACTAAAACTGGACTCACAGCAGAGGTTCAAATCATAGAAAGTTAGAGTTTCAGTCCTCTTGTACTTAATTCGGCATTGTGCCTTTTGTAATAAATTGGGAGGCAATTTCTGTGTTTCATCGTCAATAAGAAGGTCCAAGGGATACAGTAAACCTGATGTGAAGCATCGGAAACTAAAACTTAACTCACAGCAGAGGTTCAAATCATAATAAGTTAGAGATTCAGTCCTCTTGCACTTAAGTCGGCATTGTGCCCTTTGTATTAAATTCGGATGCAATTTCTGTGTTTCATCGTCAATACGAGGGTCCAAGGGATACAGTAAACCCGAAGTGAAGCATCGGAATCTAAAACTGGACTCACAGGAGAGGTTCAAATCATAGAAAGTTAGAGTATCAGTCCTCTTGTACTTAAGTCGGCATTGTGCCTTTTCTATTAAATTCGGATGCAAATTCTGTGTTTCATCGCCAATAAGAAGGTCCAAGGGATACAGTAAACCTGAAGTTAAGCATCGGAAACTAAAACTGGACTCACAGCAGACGTTCAAATCATAGAAAGTTAGAGTTTCAGTCCTCTTGTACATAAGTCGGCATTGTGCCTTTTGTATTAAATTCAAATGCAATTTCGGTGTTTCATCGTCAATAAGAAGGTCCAAGGGATACAGTAAACCTGAAGTGAAGCATAGGAAACTAAAACTGGACTCACAGCAGAGGTTCAAATCATAGAAAGTTAGAGTCTCAGTCCTCTTGTACTTAAGTCATCATTGTGCCTTTTGTATTGAATTCGGATGCAATTTCTGTGTTTCATCGTCAATAAGAAGGAACAAGGGATACAGTAAACCTGAAGTGAAGCATCGGAAACTAAAACTGGACTCACAGCAGAGGTTCAAATCATAGAAAGTTAGAGTTTCAGTCCTCTTGTACTTAAGTCGGCATTGTGCCTTTTGTATTAAATTCGGATGCAATTTCTGTGTTTCATCGTCAATAAGAAGGTCCAAGGGATACAGTAAACCTTAAGTGAAGCATCGGAAACTAAAACTGGACTCACAGCATAGGTTCAAATCATAGAAAGTTAGAGTTTCAGTCCTCTTGTACTTAAGTCGGCATTGTGATTTTTTATTAAATTCGGATGCAATTTCTGTGTTTCATCGTCAATAATTAGGTCCAAGGGACACAGTAAACCTGAAGTAAAGCATCGGAAACTAAAACTGGACTCACAGCAGAGGTTCAAATCATAGAAAGTTAGAGTTTCAGTCGTCTTGTACTTAATTCGGCATTGTGCCTTTTGTATTAAATTCGGAGGCAATTTCTGTGTTTCATCGTCAATAAGAAAGTCCAAGGGATACAGTAAACCTGAAGTGAAGCATCGGAAACTAAAACTTAACTCACAGCAGAGGTTCAAATCATAGAAAGTTAGAGATTCAGTCCTCTTGCACTTAAGTCGGCATTGTGCCTTTTGTATTAAATTCGGATGCAATTTCTGGGTTTCATCGTCAATACGAGGGTCCAAGGGATACAGTAAACCCGAAGTGAAGCATCGGAATCTAAAACTGTACTTACAGGAGAGGTTCAAATCATAGAAAGTTAGAGTATCAGTCCTCTTGTACTTAAGTCGGCATTGTGCCTTTTCTATTAAATTCGGATGCAAATTCTGTGTTTCATCGCCAATAAGAAGGTCCAAGGGAAACAGTAAACCTGAAGTTAAGCATCGGAAACTAAAACTGGACTCACAGCAGACGTTCAAATCATAGAAAGTTAGAGTTTCAGTCCACTTGTACGTAAGTCGGCATTGTGCCTTTTGTATTAAATTCGTATGCAATTTCTGTGTTTCATCGTCAATAAGAAGGTCCAAGGGATACAGTAAACCTGAAGTGAAGCATCGGAAACTAAAACTGGACTCACAGCAGAGGTTCAAATCATAGAAAGTTAGAGTCTCAGTCCTCTTGTACTTAAGTCGGCATTGTGCCTTTTGTATTGAATTCGGATGCAATTTCTGTGTTTCATCGTCAATAAGAAGGTACAAGGGATACAGTAAACCTGAAGTGAAGCATCGGAAACTAAAACTGGACTCACAGCAGAGGTTCAAATCATAGAAAGTTAGAGTTTCAGTCCTCTTTTACTTAAGTCAGCATTGTGCCTTTTGTATTAAATTCGGATGCAATTTCTATGTTTCATCTTCTATAAGGAGGTCCAAGGGATACAGTAAACCTGAAGTGAAGCATCGGAAACTAAAACTGGACTCACAGCAGAGGTTCAAATCATAGATAGTTAGAGTTTCAGTCCTCTTGTACTAATGTCGGCATTGTGCCTTTTGTATTAAATTCGGATGCAATTTCTGTGTTTCATCGTCAATAAGAAGGTCCAAGGGATACAGTAAACCTGAAGTGAAGCATCGGAAACTAAAACTGGACTCACAGCAGAGGTTCAAATCATAGAAAGTTAGAGTCTCAGTCCTCTTGTACTTAAGTCGGCATTGTGCCTTTTGTATTGAATTCGGATGCAATTTCTGTGTTTCATCGTCAATAAGAAGGTACAAGGGATACAGTAAACCTGAAGTGAAGCATCGGAAACTAAAACTGGACTCACAGCAGAGGTTCAAATCATAGAAAGTTAGAGTTTCAGTCCTATTGTACTTAAGTCGGCATTGTGCCTTTTGTATTAAATTCGGATGCAATTTCTATGTTTCATCTTCAATAAGAAGGTCCAAGGGATACAGTAAACCAGAAGTGAAGCATCGGAAACTAAAACTGGACTCACAGCAGAGGTTCAAGTCATAGAAAGTTAGAGTTTCAGTCCTCTTGTACTTAAGTCGGCATTGTGCCTTTTGTATTAAATTCGGATGCAATTTCTGTGTTTCATCGTCAATACGAGGGTCCAAGGGATACAGTAAACCAGAAGTTAAGCATCGGAATCTAAAACTGGACTCACAGGAGGGGTTCAAATCATAGAAAGTTAGAGTATCAGTCCTCTTGTACTTAAGTCGGCATTGTGCCTTTTGTATTAAATTCGGATGCAATTTCTGTGTTTCATCGTCTATAAGAAAGTCCAAGGGATACAGTAAACCTGAAGTTAAGCATCGGAATCTAAAACTGGACTCACAGGAGGGGTTCAAATCATAGAAAGTTAGAGTATCAGTCATCTTGTACTTAAGTCGGCATTGTGCCTTTTTTATTAAATCCGGATGCAATTTCTGTGTTTCATCGTCAATAAGAAGGTCCAAGGGATACAGTAAACCTGAAGTTAAGCATCGGAATCTAAAACTGGACTCACAGGAGGGGTTCAAATCATAGAAAGTTAGAGTATCTGTCCTCTTGTACTTAAGTCGGCAATGTGCCTTTTTTATTAAATTCGGATGCAATTTCTGTGTTTCATCGTCAATAAGAAGGTCCAAGGGACACAGTAAACCTGAAGTGAAGCATCGGAAACTAAAACTGGACTCACAGCAGAGGTTCAAATCATAGAAAGTTAGAGTGACAGTCCTCTTGTACTTAAGTCGGCATTGTGCCTTTTGTATTAAATTCGGATGCAATTTCTGTGTTTCATCGTCAATAAGAAGGTCCAAGGGGTACAGTAAACCTGAAATTAAGCATCGGAAACTAAAACTGGACTCACAGCAGAGGTTCAAATCATAGAAAGTTAGAGATTCAGTCCTCTTGTACGTAAGTCGGCATTGTGCTTTTTGTATTAAATTCCAATGCAATTTCTGTGTTTCATCGTCAATAAGAAGGTCCGAGGGATACAGTAAACCTTAAGTGAAGCATCGGAAACTAAAACTGGACTCACAGCAGAGGTTCAAATCATAGAAAGTTAGAGATTCAGTCCTCTTGTACGTAAGTCGGCATTGTGCCTCTTGTATTAAATTCGTAAGCAATTTCTGTGTTTCATCGTCAATAAGAAGGTCCAAGGGATACAGTAAACCTGAACTGAAGCATCGGATACTAAAACTGGACTCACAGCAGAGGTTAAAATCATAGAAAGTTAGAGTTTCAGTCCTCTTGTACTTAAGTCGGCATTGTGCCTTTTGTATTAAATTCGGATGCAATTTCTGTGTTTCATCGACAATAAGAAGGTCCAAGGTATACAGTAAACCTAAAGTGAAGCATCAGAAACTAAAACTAGACTCACAGCAGAGGTTCAAATCATAGAAAGTTAGAGTTTCAGTCCTCTTGACTTAAGTCGGCATTGTGCCTTCTGTATTAAATTCGGATGCAATTTCTGTGTTTCATCGTCAATAAGAAGGTTCAAGGGATACAGTAAACCAGAATTTAAGCATCGGAATCTAAAGTTGGACTCACAGGAGGGGTTCAAATCATAGAAAGTTAGAGTTTCAGTCCTCTTGTACGTAAGTCGGCATTGTGCCTTTCGTATTAAATTCGGATGCAATTTCTGTGTTTCATCGCCAATACGAGGGCCCAAGGGATACAGTAAACCCGAAGTGAAGCATCGGAATCTAAAACTGGACTCACAGGAGGGGTTCAAATCATAGAAAGTTAGAGTATCAGTCCTCTTGTACTTAAGTCGGCATTGTGCCTTTTCTATTAAATTGGGATGCAAATTCTGTGTTTCATCGTCAATAAGAAGGTCCAAGGGATTCAGTAAACCTGAAGTTAAGCTTCGGAAACTAAAACTGGACTCACAGCAGAGGTTCAAATCGTAGAAAGTTAGAGTTTCAGTCCTCTTGTACGTAAGTCGGCATTGTGCCTTTTGTATTAAATTCGGATGCACATTCTGTGTTTCATCGTCAATAAGAAGGTCCAAGGGATACAGTAAACCTGAAGTGAAGCATCGGAAACTAAAACTGGTCTCACAGCAGAGGTTCAAATCATGGAAAGTTAGAGTTTCTGTCCTCATGTACTTAAGTCGGCATTGTTACTTTTGTATTAAATTCGGATGCAATTTCTGTGTTTCATCGTCAATAAGAAGGTCCAAGGGATACAGTAACCCTGAAGTGAAGCATCGGAAACTAAAATTGGTCTCACAGCAGAGGTTCAAATCATGGAAAGTTAGAGTTTCAGTCCTCATGTACTTAAGTTGGCATTGTGCCTTTTGTATTAAATTCGGATGCAATTTCTGTGTTTCATCGTCAATAAGAGGGTCCATGGGATACAGTAAACCCGAAGTGAAGCATCGGAATCTAAAACTGGGCTCACAGGAGAGGTTAAAATCATAGAAAGTTAGAGTCTCAGTCCTCTTGTACTTAAGTCGGCATTGTGCCTTTTGTATTGAATTCGGATGCAATTTCTGTGTTTCATCGTCAATAAGAAGGTACAAGGGATACAGTAAAAATGATGTGAAGCATCGGAAACTAAAACTGGACTCACAGCAGAGGTTCAAATCATAGAAAGTTAGAGTATCTGTCCTCTTGTACTTAAGTCGGCATTGTGTCTTTTTTGTTACTGTCAGATGCAATTTTTGTCTTTCATCGTCAATAAGATGGTCTTAGGGATACAGTAAACCTGAAGTGAAGCATCGGAAACTAAAACTGGACTCACAGCAGAGGTTCAAATCATAGAAAGTTAGAGTTTCAGTCCTCTTGTACTTAAGTCGGCATTGTGCCTTTTTTATTAAATTCGGATGCAATTTCTGTGTTTCATCGTCAATAAGAAGGACCAAGGGACACAGTAAACCTGAAGTGAAGCATCGGAAACTAAAACTGGACTCACAG
Source organism: Schistocerca americana (assembly GCF_021461395.2). NCBI lineage: Eukaryota > Metazoa > Arthropoda > Insecta > Orthoptera > Acrididae > Schistocerca > Schistocerca americana. The sequence continues at coordinate 136,563 of NW_025725968.1, read as the reverse complement.
CAGAGGTTCAAATCATAGAAAGTTAGAGTTTCAGTCCTGTTGTACTTAAGTCGGCATTGTGCCTTTTGAATTAAATTCGGATGCAATTTCTGTGTTTCATCGTCAATAAGAAGGTCCAAGGGATACAGTATACCTGAAGTTAAGCATCGGAAACTAAAACTGGACTCACAGCAGAGGTTCAAATCATAGAAAGTTAGAGTTTCAGTCCTCTTGTACGTAAGTCGGCATTGTGCCTTTTGTATTAAATTCGAATGCAGTTTCTGTGTTTCATCGTCAATAAGAAGGTCCAAGGGATACAGTAAACCTTAATTGAGGCATCGGAAACTAAAACTGGACTCACAGCAGAGGTTCAAATAATAGAAAGTTAGAGATTCAGTCCTCTTGCACTTAAGTCCTCATTGTGATTTTTGTATTAAATTCGGATGCAATTTCTGTGTTTCATCGTCAATACGAGGGTCCGAGGGATACAGTACACCCGAAGTGAAGCATCAGAATCAAAAACTGGACTCACAGGAGAGGTTCAAATCATAGAAAGTTAGAGTATCAGTCTTCCTGTACTTAAGTCGTCATTGTGCCTTTCTATTAAATTCGGATGCAAATTCTGTGTTTCATCGTCAATAAGAAGGTCCAAGGGATGCAGTAAACCTGAAGTTAAGCATCGGAAACTAAAACTGGACTCACTGCAGAGGTTTAAATCATAGAAAGTTCGAGTTTCAGTCCTCTTGTACTTAAGTCGGCATTGTGCCTTTTTTATTAAATTCGGATGCAATTTCTGTGTTTCATCGTCAATAAGAAGGTCCAAGGAACACAGTAAACCTGAAGTGAAGCATCGGAAACTAAAACTGGACTCACAGCAGAGGTTCAAATCATAGAAAGTTAGAGTTTCAGTACTCTTGTACTTAGGTCGGCATTGTGCCTTTTGTATTAAATTCGGATGCAATTTCTGTGTTTCATCGTCAATACGAGGGTCCAAGGGATACAGTAAACCAGAAGTTAAGCATCGGAATCTAAAACAGGACTCACAGGAGGGGTTCAAATCATAGAAAGTTAGAGTATCAGTCCTCTTGTACTTAAGTCGGCATTGTGCCTTTTGTATTAAATTCGGATGCAATTTCTGTGTTTCATCGTCTATAAGAAAGACCAAGGGATACAATAAACTTGAAGTTAAGCATCGGAATCTAAAACTGGACTCACAGGAGGGGTTCAAATCATAGAAAATTAGAGTATCAGTCCTCTTGTACTTAAGTCAGCATTGTGCCTTTTTATTAAATTCGGATGCAATTTCTGTGTTTCATCGTCAATAAGATGGTCCAAGGGACACAGTAAACCTGAAGTGAAGCATCGGAAACTAAAACTGGACTCACAGCAGAGGTTCAAATCATAGAAAGTTAGAGTTTCAGTCCTCTTGTACTTAAGTCGGCATTGTGCCTTTTGTATTAAATTCGGATGCAATTTTTGTGTTTCATCTTCAATAAGAAGGTCCAAGGGATACAGTAAACCTGAAGTTAAGCATCGGAAACTAAAACTGGACTCACAGCAGAGGTTCAAATCATAGATTGTTAGAGTTTCAGTCCTCTTGTACGTAAGTCGGCATTGTGCCCTTTGTATTAAGTTCGAAAGCAATTTCTGGGTTTCATCGTCAATAAGAAGGTCCAAGGGATACAGTAAACCTTAAGTGAAGAATCGGAAACTAAAACTGGACTCACAGCAGAGGTTCAAATCATAGAAAGTTAGAGTTTCAGTCCTCTTGCACTTAAGTCGGCATTGTGCCTTTTGTATTAAATTCGGATGCAATTTCTGTGTTTCATCGTCAATACGAGGGTCCAAGGGATACAGTGAACCCAAAGTGAAGCATCGGAATCTAAAACTGGACTCACAGGATATGTTCAAATCATAGAAAGTTAGAGTATCAGTCCTCTTGTACTTAAGTCGGCATTGTGCCTTTTGTATTGAATTCGGATGCAATTTCTGTGTTTCATCGTCCATAAGAAGGTACAAGGGATACAGTAAACCTGAAGTGAAGCATCGGAAACTAAAACTGGACTCACAGCAGAGGTTCAAATCATAGAAAGTTAGAGTTTCAGTCCTCTTGTACTTAAGTCGGCATAGTGCCTTTTGTATTAAATTCGGATGCAATTTCTGTGTTCCATCGTCAATAAGAAGGTCCAAGGGATACAGTAAACCTGAAGTTAAGCATCGGAAACTAAAACTGGACTCACAGCAGAGGTTCAAATCATAGATTGTTAGAGTTTCAGTCCTCTTGTACGTAAGTCGGCATTGTGCCCTTTGTATTAAATTCGAATGCAATTTCTGTGTTTCATCGTCAATAAGAAGGTCCAAGGGATACAGTTAACCTTAGGTGAAGCATCGGAAACTAAAACTGGACTCACAGCAGAGGTTCAAATCATAGTAAGTTAGAGTTTCAGTCCTCTTGTACTTAAGTCGGCATTGTGTCTTTTTTATTAAATTCGATGCAATTTCTGTGTTTCATCGTCAATAAGTAGGTCCAAGGGATACAGTAAACCTGAAGTTAAGCATCGGAAACTAAAACTGGACTCACAGCAGACGTTCAAGTCATAGAAAGTTAGAGTTTCAGTCCTCTTGTACGTAAGTCGGCATTGTGCCTTTTGTATTAAATTCGAATGCAATTTCTGTGTTTCATCGTCAATAAGAAGGTCCAAGGGATACAGTAAACCTGAAGTGAAGCATCGGAAACTAAAACTGGACTCACAGCAGAGGTTCAAATCATAGAAAGTTAGAGTCTCGGTCCTCTTGTACTTAAGTCGGCATTGTGCCTTTTGTATTGAATTCGGATGCAATTTCTGTGTTTCATCTTCAATAAGAAGGTACAAGGGATACAGTAAACCTGAAGTGAAGCATCGGAAACTAAAACTGGACTCACAGCAGAGGTTCAAATCATAGAAAGTTAGAGTTTCAGTCCTCTTGTACTTAAGTCAGCATTGTGCATTTTGTATTAAATTCGGATGCAATTTCTATGTTTCATCTTCTATAAGAAGGTCCAAGGGATACAGTAAACCTGAAGTGAAGCATCGGAAACTAAAACTGGACTCACAGCAGAGGTTCAAATCATAGATAGTTAGAGTTTCAGTCCTCTTGTACTAATGTCGGCATTGTGCCTTTTGTATTAAATTCGGATGCAATTTCTGTGCTTCATCGTCAATAAGAAGGTCCAAGGGATACAGTAAACCTGAAGTGAAGCATCGGAATCTAAAACTGGACTCACAGCAGACGTTCAAATCATAGAAAGTTAGAGTCTCAGTCCTCTTGTACATAAGTCGGCATTGTGCCTTTTGTATTGAATTCGGATGCAATTTCTGTGTTTCATCGTCAATAAGAAGGTACAAGGGATACAGCAAACCTGAAGTGAAGCATCGGAAACTAAAACTGGACTCACAGCAGAGGTTCAAATCATAGAAAGTTAGAGTTTCAGTCCTCTTGTACTTAAGTCGGCATTGTGCCTTTTGTATTAAATTCGGATGCAATTTCTATGTTTCATCTACAATAAGAAGGTCCAAGGGATACAGTAAACCTGAAGTGAAGCATCGGAAACTAAACCTGGACTCACAGCAGAGGTTCAAATCATAGAAAGTGAGAGTTTCAGTCCTCTTGTACTTAAGACGTCATTGTGCCTTTTTTATTAAATTCGGATGCAATTTCTGTGTTTCATCGTCAATAAGAAGGTCCAAGGTATACAGTAAACCTGAAATGAAGCATCGGAAACTAAAACTGGACTCACAGCAGATGTTCAAATCATAGAAAGTTAGAGTTTCAGTCCTCATGTACTTAAGTCGGCATTGTGCCTTTTGTATTAAATTCGGATGCAATTTCTGTGTTTCATCGTCAATACGGGGGTCCAAGGGATACAGTAAACCAGAAGTTAAGCATCGGAATCTAAAACTGGACTCACAGGAGGGGTTCAAATCATAGAAAGTTAGAGTATCAGTCCTCTTGTACTTAAGTCGGCATTGTGCTTTTGTATTAAATTCGGATGCAATTTCTGTGTTTCATCGTCTATAAGAAAGTCCAAGGGATACAGTAAACCTGAAGTTAAGCATCGGAATCTAAAACTGGACTCACAGGAGGGGTTCAAATCATAGAAAGTTAGAGTATCAGCCCTCTTGTACTTAAGTCGGCATTGTGCCTTTTTTATTAAATCCGGATGCAATTTCTTTGTTTCATCGTCAATAAGAAGGTCCAAGGTATACAGTAAACCTGAAGTTAAGCATCGGAATCTAAAACTGGACTCACAGGAGGGGTTCAAATCATAGAAAGTTAGAGTATCTGTCCTCTTGTACTTAAGTCGGCATTGTGCCTTTTTTATTAAATTGGGATGCAATTTCTGTGTTTCATCATCAATAAGAAGGTCCAAGGGACACAGTAAACCTGAAGTGAAGCATCGGAAACAAAAACTGGACTCACAGCAGAGGTTCAAATCATAGAAAGTTAGAGTGACAGTCCTCTTGTACTTAAGTCGGCATTGTGCCTTTTGTATTAAATTCGGATGCAATTTCTGTGTTTCATCGTCAATAAGAAGGTCCAAGGGATACAGTAAACCTGAAGTGAAGCATCGGAAACTAAAACTGGACTCACAGCAGAGGTTCAAATCATAGAAAGTTAGAGTTTCAGTCCTCTTGTACTTAAGTCGGCATTGTGCCTTTTGTATTAAATTCGGATGCAATTTCTATGTTTCATCTACAATAAGAAGGTCCAAGGGATACAGTAAACCTGAAGTGAAGCATCGGAAACTAAACCTGGACTCACAGCAGAGGTTCAAATCATAGAAAGTGAGAGTTTCAGTCCTCTTGTACTTAAGACGTCATTGTGCCTTTTTTATTAAATTCGGATGCAATTTCTGTGTTTCATCGTCAATAAGAAGGTCCAAGGTATACAGTAAACCTGAAATGAAGCATCGGAAACTAAAACTGGACTCACAGCAGATGTTCAAATCATAGAAAGTTAGAGTTTCAGTCCTCATGTACTTAAGTCGGCATTGTGCCTTTTGTATTAAATTCGGATGCAATTTCTGTGTTTCATCGTCAATACGGGGGTCCAAGGGATACAGTAAACCAGAAGTTAAGCATCGGAATCTAAAACTGGACTCACAGGAGGGGTTCAAATCATAGAAAGTTAGAGTATCAGTCCTCTTGTACTTAAGTCGGCATTGTGCTTTTGTATTAAATTCGGATGCAATTTCTGTGTTTCATCGTCTATAAGAAAGTCCAAGGGATACAGTAAACCTGAAGTTAAGCATCGGAAATTAAAACTGGACTCACAGCAGAGGTTCTAATCATAGAAAGTTAGAGTTTCAGTCCTCTTGTACGTAAGTCGGCATTGTGCGTTTTGTATTAAATTCGGATGCAATTTCTGTGTTTCATCGTCAATACGAGGGTCCAAGGGATACAGTAAACCCTAAGTGAAGCATCGGAATCTAAAACTGGTCTCACAGGAGAGATTCAAATCATAGAAAGTTAGAGTATCAGTCCTCTTGTACTTAAGTCGGCATTGTGCCTTTTCTATTAAATACGGATGCAAATTCTGTGTTTCATCGTCAATAAGAAGGTCCAAGGGATTCAGTAGACCTGAAGTTAAGCATCGGAAACTAAAACTGGACTCACAGCAGAGGTTCAAATCATAGAAAGTTAGAGTTTCAGTCCTCTTGTACGTAAGTCGGCAATGTGCCTTTTGTATTAAATTCGAATGCAATTTCTGTGTTTCATCTTCAATAAGAAGGTCCAAGGGATACAGTAAACCTGAAGTGAAGCATCAGAAACTAAAACTGGACCCACAGCAGAGGGTCAAATCATAGAAAATTAGAGTTTCAGTCCTCTTGTACTTAAGTCGGCATTGTGCCTTTGGTATTGAATTCGGATGCAATTTCTGTGTTTCATCGTCAATAAGAAGGTACAAGGGATACAGTAAACCTCAAGTGAAGCATCGGAAACTAAAACTGGACTCACAGCAAAGGTTCAAAACATAGAAAGTTAGAGTTTCAGTCCTCTGGTACTTAAGTCGCCATTGTGCCTTTTGTATTAAATTCGGATGCAATTTCTGTGTGTCATCGTCTATAAGAAGGTCCAAGGGATACAGTAAACCTGAAGTTAAGCATCGGAAACTAAAACTGGACTCACAGCAGAGGTTCAAATCATAGAAAGTTAGAGTTTCAGTCCTCTTGTACGTAAGTCGGCATTGTGCCTTTTGTATTAAATTCGGATGCACATTCTGTGTTTCATCGTCAATAAGAAGGTCCAAGGGATACAGTAAACCTGAAGTGAAGCATCGGAAACTAAAACTGGTCTCACAGCAGAGGTTCAAATCATGGAAAGTTAGAGTTTCAGTCCTCATGTACTTAAGTCGGCATTGTGCCTTTTGTATTAAATTCGGAAGCAATTTCTGTGTTTCATCGTCATTAAGAGGGTCCAAGGGATACAATAAACCCGAAGTGAAGCATCGGAATCTAAAACTGGGCTCACAGGAGATGTTAAAATCATAGAAAGTTAGAGTATCAGTCCTCTTTTACTTAAGTCGGCATTGTGCCTTTTGTATTAAATTCGGATGCAATTTCTGTGTTTCATCGTCAATAAGAAGGTCCAAGGGATACAGTAAACCAGAGGTTAAGCATCGGAATCTAAAACTGGACTCACAGGAGGGGTTCAAATTATAGAAAGTTAGAGTATCAGTCCTCTTGTACTTAAGTCCGCATTGTGCTTTTTTATTAAATTCGGATGCAATTTCTGTGTTTCATCGTCAATAAGAAGGTCCAAGGGATACAGTAAACCTGAAGTGAAGCATCGGAAACTAAAACTGGACTCACAGGAGGGGTTCAAATCATAGAAAGTTAGAGTATCAGTCCTCTTGTACTTAAGTCGGCATTGTGTCTTTTGTATTAAATTGGGATGGAATTTCTGTGTTTCATCGTTAATAAGAAGGTCCAAGGGATACAGTAAACCAGAAGTTAAGCATCGGAATCTATAACTGGACTCACAGGAGGGGTTGAAATCATAGAAAGTTAGTGTATCAGTCCTCTTGTACTTAAGTCGGCATTGTGCCTTTTTTATTAAATTCGGATGCAATTTCTGTGTTTCATCGTCAGTAAGAAGGTCTAAGCGATACAGTAAACCTGAAGTGAAGCATCGGAGAGTAAAACTTGGCTCACAGGAGGGGTTCAAATCATAGAAAGTTAGAGTATCAGTCCTCTTGTACTTAAGTCGGCATTGTGTCGTTTTTACTAAATTCGGATGCAATTTCTGTGTTTCATCGTCAATAAGAAGGTCCAAGGGATACAGTAAACCTGAAGTTAAGCATCGGAATTTAAAACTGGACTCACTGGAGGCGTTCAAATCATAGAAAGTTAGAGTATCAGTCCTCATGTACTTAAGTCGGCATTGTGCCTTGTATATTAAATTCGGATGCAATTTCTATGTTTCATCTTCAACAAGAAGGTCCAAGGGATACAGTAAACCTGATGTTAAGCATCGGAATCTAAAACTGGCCACACAGGAGGGGTTCAAATCATAGAAAGTTAGAGTATCTGTCCTCTTGTACTTAAGCCGGCATTGTGCCTTTTTTATTAAAGTCAGTTGCAATTTCTGTCTTTCATCGTCAATAAGAAGGTCCCAGGGATACAGTAAACCTGAGGTGAAGCATCGGAAACTAAAACTGGACTCACAGCAGAGGTTCAAATCATAGTAAGTTAGAGTTTCAGTCCTCTTGTACTTAAGTCGGCATTGTGCCTTTTGTATTAAATTCGGATGCAATTTCTGTGTTTCATCGTCAATAAGAAGGTCCAAGGGACACAGTAAACCTGAAGTGAAGCATCGGAAACTAAACTAGACTCACAGCAGAGGTTCAAATCATAGAAAGTTAGAGTTTCAATCCTCTTGTACTTAAGTCGGCATTGTGCCTTTTGTATTAAATTCGGATGCAACTTCTGTGTTTCATCGTCAATAAGAAGGTCCAAGGGATACAGTAAACCTGAAGTTAAGCATCAGTAACTAAAACTGGACTCACAGCAGAGGTTCAAAACATAGAAAGTTAGAGTTTCAGTCCTCTTGTGCGTAAGTCGGCATTGTGCCTTTTGTATTAAATTCGAAAGCAATTTCTGTGTTTCATCGTCAATAAGAATGTCCAAGGGATACAGTAAACCCTAAGTGAAGCATCGTAAACTAGAACTGGACTCACAGCAGAGGTTCAAATCATAGAAAGTTAGAGATTCAGTCCTCTTGCACTTAAGCCGGCATTGTGCCTTTTGTACTAAATTCGGATGCAATTTCTGTGTTTCATCGTCAATACGAGGGTCCAAGGGATACAGTAAACCCGAAGTGAAGCATCGGAATCTAAAACTGGACTCACAGGAGAGGTTCAAATCACACAAAGTAAGAGTATCAGTCCTCTCGTACTTAAGTCGGCATTGTGCCTTTTCTATTAAATTCGGATGCAAATTCTGTGTTTCATCGTCAATAAGAAGGTCCAAGGTATACAGTAAACCTGAAGTTAAGCATCGGAAACTAAAACTGGACTCACAGCAGAGATTCAAATCATAGAAAGAGAGAGTTTCAGTCCTCTTGTACTTAAGTCAGCAATTAGCCTTTTGTATTAAATTCGGATGCAATTTCTGTGTTTCATCGTCAATAAGAAGGTCCAATTGATACAGTAAACCTGAAGTGAAGCATCGGAATCTAAAACTGGGCTCACAGGAGAGGTTCAAATCATAGAAAGTTAGAGCATCAGTCCTCTTTTACTTAAGTCGGCATTGTGCCTTTTGTATTAAATTCGGATGCAATTTCAGTGTTTCATCGTGAATTATAAGGTCCAAGGGATACAGTAAACCAGAGGTTAAGCATCGGAATCTAAAACTGGACTCACATGAGGGGTTCAAATCATAGAAAGTTAGAGTATCAGTCCTCTTGTACTTATGTCGGCATTGTGCCTTTTTTATTAAATTCGGATGCAATTTCTGTGTTTCATCGTCAATAAGAAAGTCCAAGGGATACAGTAAACCTGAAGTGAAGCATCGGAAACTAAAACTGGACTCACAGGAGGGGTTCAAATCACAGAAAGTAAGAGTATCAGTCCTCTTGTACTTAAGTTGGCATTGTGCCTTTTTTATTAAATTCGGATGCAATTTCTGTGTTTCATCGTCAATAAGAAGGTCCAAGGGATACTGTAAACATGATGTGAAGCATCGGAAACTAAAACTGGACCCACAGCAGAGGTTTAAATCATAGAAAGTTTGAGTTTCAGTCCTCTTGTACTCAGGTCGGCATTGTGCATTTTGTACTATATTCGGATGCAATTTCTGTGTTTCATCGTCAATTAGAAGGTCCAAGGGATACAGTAAACCTGAACTTAAGCATCTGATTTTAACACTGGACTCACAGGAGGGGTTCAAATCATAGAAAGTTAGAGTATCAGTCCTCTTGTACTTAAGTCGGCATTGTGCCTTTCTTATTAAATTCGGACGCAATTTCTGTGTTTCATCGTCAATAAGAAGGTCCAAGGGACACAGTAAACCTGAAGTGAAGCATCGGAAACTAAAACTGGACTCACAGCAGAGGTTCAAATCATAGAAAGTTAGAGTTTCAGTCCTCTTGTACTTAAGTCGGCATTGTGCCTTTTGTATTAAATTCGGATGCAATTTCTGTGTTTCATCGTCAATAAGAAGGTCCAAGGGATACAGTAAACCTGAAGTTAAGCATCGGAAACTAAAACTGGACTCACAGCAGAGGTTCAAATCATAGAAAGTGAGAGTTTCAGTCCTCTTGTACTTAAGTCAGCAATTTGCCTTTTGTATTAAATTCGGATGCAATTTCTGTGTTTCATCGTCAATAGAGGGGTCCAATTGATACAGTAAACCTGAAGTGAAGCATCGGAAACTAAAACTGGACTCACAGCAGAGCTTCAAATCATAGAAAGTTAGAGTTTCAGTCCTCTTGTACTTAAGTCGGCATTGTGCCTTTTGTATTAAATTCGGATGCAATTTCTGTGTTTCATCGTCAATAGGAAGGTCTAAGGGATACAGTAAACATGAAGTGAAGCATCGGAAACTAAAACTGGACCCACAGCAGAGGTTTAAATCATAGAAAGTTAGAGTTTCAGTCCTCTTGTACTTAAGTCGGCATTGTGCCTTTTGTATTAAATTGGGATGCCATTTCTGTGTTTCATCGTCAATAAGAAGGTCCAAGGGATACAGTAAACCTGAAGTGAAGCATCGGAAACTAAAACTGGAGTCACAGCAGAGGTTCAAATCATAGAATGTTAGAGTTTCAGTCCTCTTGTACTTGAGTCGGCATTGTGCCTTTTGTATTAAATTCAGATGCAATTTCTGTGTTTCATCGTCAATAAGAACGTCCAAGGGATACAGTAAACCAGAAGTTAAGCATCGGAATCTATAACTGGACTCACAGGAGGGGTTCAAATCATAGAAAGTTAGAGTATCAGTCCTCTTGTACTTAAGTCGGCATTGTGCCTTCTTTATTAAATTCGGATGCAATTTCTGTGTTTCATCGTCAGTAAGAAGGTCTAAGGGATACAGTAAACCTGAAGTGAAGCATCGGAAACTAAAACTGGACTCACAGGAGGGGTTCAAATCATAGAAAGTTAGAGTATCAGTTCTCTTGTACTTAAGTCGGCATTGTGTCGTTTTTATTAAATTCGGATGCAATTTCTGTGTTTCATCGTCAATAAGAAGGTCCAAGGGATACAGTAAACCTGGAGTTAAGCATCGGAATTTGAAACTGGACTCGCAGGAGGGGTTCAAATCGTAGAAAGTTAGAGTATCAGTCCTCTTGTACTTAAGTCGGCATTGTGCCTTTTATATTAAATTCGGATGCAATTTCTATGTTTCATCTTCAATAAGAAGGTCCATGGGATACAGTAAACCTGAAGTTAAGCATCGGAATCTAAAACTGGCCTCACAGGAGGGGTTCAAATCATAGAAAGTTAGAGTATCTGTCCTCTTGTACTTAAGTCGGCATTGTGCCTTTTTTATCAAAGTCAGATGCAATTTCTGTCTTTCATCGTCAATAAGAAGGTCCCAGGGATACAGTAAACCTGAAGTGAAGCTTCGGAAACTAAAACTGGACTCACAGGAGAGGTTCAAATCACAGAAAGTTAGAGTATCAGTCCTCTTGTACTTAAGTCGGCATTGTGCCTTTCTTATTAAATTCGGACGCAATTTCTGTGTTTCATCGTCAATAAGAAGGTCCAAGGGACACAGTAAACCTGAAGTGAAGCATCGGAAACTAAAACTGGACTCACAGCAGAGGTTCAAATCATAGAAAGTTAGAGTTTCAGTCCTCTTGTACTTAAGTCGGCATTGTGCCTTTTGTATTAAATTCGGATGCAATTTCTGTGTTTCATCGTCAATAAGAAGGTCCAAGGGATACAGTAAACCTGAAGTTAAGCATCGGAAACTAAAACTGGACTGACAGCAGAGGTTCAAATCATAGAAAGTTAGAGTTTCAGTCCTCTTGTACGTAAGTCGGCATTGTGCCTTTTGTATTACATTCGGATGCAATTTCTGTGTTTCATCGTCAATACGAGGGTCCAAGGGCTACAGTAAAACCGAAGTGAAGCATCGGAATCTAAAACTGGACTCACAGGAGAGGTTCAAATCACAGAAAGTTAGAGTATCAGTCCTCTTGTACTTAAGTCGGCATTGTGCCTTTTCTATTAAATTCGGATGGAAATTCTGTGTTTCATCGTCAATAAGAAGGTCCAAGGGATACAGTAAACCTGAAGTTAAGCATCGGAAACTAAAACTGGACTCACAGCAGAGGTTCAAATCATAGAAAGTGAGAGTTTCAGTCCTCTTGTACTTAAGTCAGCAATTTGCCTTTTGTACTACATTCGGATGCAATTTCTGTGTTTCATCGTCAATAAGAAGGTCCAATTGATACAGTAAACCTGAAGTGAAGCATCGGAAACTAAAACTGGACTCACAGCAGAGGTTCAAATCATAGGAAGTTAGAGTATCAGTCCTCTTTTACTTAAGTCGGCATTGTGCCTTTTGTATTAAATTCGGATGCAATTTCTGTGTTTCATCGTCAATAAGAAGGTCCAAGGGATACAGTAAATCAGAGGTTAAGCATCGGAATCTAAAACTGGACTCACAGAAGGGGCTCAAATCATAGAAAGTTAGAGTATCAGTCCTCTTGTACTTAAGTCGGCATTGTGCCTTTTTTATTAAATTCGGATGCAATTTCTGTGTTTCATTGTCAATAAGAAGGTCCAAGGGATACAGTAAACCTGAAGTTAAGCATCGGAAACTAAAACTGGACTCACAGGAGGAGTTCAAATCATAGAAAGTTACAGTATCAGTCCTCTTGTACTTAAGTTGGCATTGTGCGTTTTTTATTAAATTCGGATGCAATTTCTGTGTTTCATCGTCAATAGGAAGGTCCAAGGGATACAGTAAACATGAAGTGAAGCATCGGAAACTAAAACTGGACCCACAGCAGAGGTTTAAATCATAGAAAGTTAGAGTTTCAGTCCTCTTGTACTTAAGTCGGCATTGTGCCTTTTGTATTAAATTCGGATTCAATTTCTGTGTTTCATCGTCAATAAGAAGGTCCAAGGGATACAGTAAACCTGAAGTGAAGCATCGGAAACTAAAACTGGACACACAGCAGAGTTTCAAATCATAGAAAGTTAGAGTTTCAGTCCTCTTGTACTTAAGTCGGCATTGTGCCTTTTTTATTAAATTCGGATGCAATTTCTGTGTTTCATCGTCAATATGAAGGTCCAAGGGATACTGTAAACCTGAAGTTAAGCATCGGAAACTAAAACTGGACTCACAGGAGGAGTTCAAATCATAGAAAGTTAGAGTATCAGTCCTCCTGTACTTAAGTCGGCATTGTGATTTCTTCATTAAATTCGGATGCAATTTCTGTGTTTCATCGTCAGTAAGAAGGTCTAAGGGATACAGTAAACCTGAAGTGAAGCATCGGAAACTAAAACTGGACTCACAGGAGGGGTTCAAATCATAGAAACTTAGAGTATCAGTCCTCTTGTACTTAAGTCGGCATTGTGTCGTTTTTATTAAATTCGGATGCAATTTCTGTGTTTCATCGTCAATAGGAAGGTCCAAGGGATACAGTAAACCTGAAGTTAAGCATTGGAATTTAAAACTGGACTCACGGGAGGGGTTCAAATCATAGAAAGTTAGAGTATCAGTCCTCTTGTACTTAAGTCGGCATTGTGCCTTTTATATTAAATTCGGATGCAATTTCTATGTTTCATCTTTAATAAGAAGGTCCATGGGATACAGTAAACCTGAAGTTAAGCATCGGAATCTAAAACTGGCCTCACAGGATGGGTTCAAATCATAGAAAGTTAGAGTATCTGTCCTCTTGTACTTAAGTCGGCATTGTGCTTTTTTATTAAAGTCAGATGCAATTTCTGTCTTTCATCGTCAATAAGAAGGTCCCAGGGATACAGTAAACCTGAAGAGAAGCTTCGGAAACTAAAACTGGACTCACAGGAGAGGTTCAAATCACAGAAAGTTAGAGTATCAGTCCTCTTGTACTTAAGTCGGCATTGTGCCTTTTCTATTAAATTCGGATGCAAATTCTGTGTTTCATCGTCAATAAGAAGGTCCAAAGGATACAGTAAACCTGAAGTTAAGCATCGGAAACTAAAACTGGACTCACAGCAGAGGTTCAAATCATAGAAAGTGAGAGTTTCAGTCCTCTTGTACTTAAGTCAGCAATTTGCCTTTTGTATTAAATTCGGATGCAATTTCTGTAATTCATCGTCAATAAGAAGGTCCAAATCATACAGTAAACCTGAAGTGAAGCATCGGAAACTAAAACTGGACTCACAGCAGAGCTTCAAATCATAGAAAGTTAGAGTTTCAGTCCTCTTGTACTTAAGTCGGCATTGTGCCGTTTGTATTAAATTCGGATGCAATTTCTGTGTTTCATCGTCAATAAGAAGGTCCAAGGGATACGGTAAACCTGAAGTTAAGCATCGGAAACTAAAACTGGACTCACAGCAGAGGTTCAAATCGTAGAAAGTTAGAGTTTCAGTCCTCTTGTACGTAAGTCGGCATTGTGCCTTTTGTATTAAATTCCGATGCACATTCTGTGTTTCATCGTCAATAAGAAGGTCCAAAAATACAGTAAACCTGAAGTGAAGCATCGGAAACTAAAACTGGACTCAGAGCAGAGGTTCAAATCATAGAAAGTTCTAGTTTCAGTACTGTTGTACTTAAGTCGGCATTGTGCCTTTTGTATTAATTTCGGATGCAATTTCTGTGTTTCATCGTCAATAAGAAGGTCCAAGGGATACTGTAAACCAAAAGTTAAGCATCGGAATCTAAAACTGGACTCACAGGAGGGGTTCAAATCATAGAAAGTTAGAGTTTCAGTACTCTTGTACTTAAGTCGGCATTGTGCCTTTTGTATTAAATTCGGATGCAATTTCTGTGTTTCATCGTCAATAAGAAGGTCCAAGGGATACAGTAAACCTGAAGTTAAGCATCGGAAACTAAAACTGGACTCACAGCAGAGGTTCAAATCACAGAAAGTTAGAGTTTCAGTCCTCTTGTACGTAAGTCGGCATTGTGCCTTTTGTATTAAATTCGAATGCAATTTCTGTGTTTCATCGTCAATAAGAAGGTCCAAGGGATACAGTAAACCTTAAGTGAAGCATCGGAAACTAAAACTGGACTCACAGCAGAGGTTCAAATCATAGAAAGTTAGAGATTCAGTCCTCTTGCACTTTAGTCGGCATTGTGCCTTTTGTATTAAATTCGGATGCAATTTCTGTGTTTCATCGTCAATACGAGGGTCCAAGGGATACAGTAAACCCGAAGTGAAGCATCGGAATCTAAAACTGGACTCACAGGATAGGTTCAAATCATAGAAAGTTAGAGTATCAGTCCTCTTGTACTTAAGTCGGCATTGTGCCTTTTCTATTAAATTCGGATGCAAATTCTGTGTTTCATCGTCAATAAAAATTCCAAGGGATATAGTAAACCTGAAGTTAAGCATCGGAAACTAAAACTGGACTCACAGCAGAGGTTCAAATCATAGAAAGTTAGAGTTTCAGTCCTCTTGTACGTAAGTCGGCATTGTGCCTTTTGTATTAAATTCGAATGCAATTTCTGTGTTTCATCGTCAATAAGAAGGTCCAAGGGATACAGTTAACCTGAAGTGAAGCATCGGAAACTAATACTGGACTCACAGCATAGGTTCAAATCATAGAAAGTTAGAGTTTCAGTCCTTTTGTACTTAAGTCGGCATTGTGCCTTTTGTATTGAATGCGGATACAATTTCTGTGTTTCATCGTCAATAAGAAGGAACAAGGGATACAGTAAACCTGAAGCGAAGCATCGGAAACTAAAACTGGACTCACAGCAGAGGTTCAAATCATAGAAAGTTAGAGTTTCAGTCCGCTTGTACTTAAGTCGGCATTGTGCCTTTTGTATTAAATTCGGATGCAATTTCTGTGTTTCATCGTCAATAAGAAGGTCCAAGTGATACAGTAAACCTGAAGTTAAGCATCGGAAACTAAAACTGGACTCACAGCAGAGGTTCAAATCATAGAAAGTTAGAGTTTCAGTTCTCTTGTACGTAAGTCGGCATTGTGCCTTTTGTATTAAATTCGGATGCACATTCTGTGTTTCATCGTCAATATGAAGGTCCAAGGGATACAGTAAACCCGAAGTGAAGCATCGGAATCTAAAACTGGACTCACAGGAGAGGTTCAAATCATAGAAAGTTAGAGGATCAGTCCTCTTTTACTTAAGTCATCATTGTGAATTTTGTATTAAATTCGGATGCAATTTCTGTGTTTCATCGTCAATAAGAAGGTCCAAGGGATACAGTAAACCAGAGGTTAAGCATCGGAATCTAAAACTGGACTCACAGGAGGGGTTCATGTCATAGAAAGTTAGAGTATCAGTCCTCTTGTACTTAAGTCGGCATTGTGCATTTTTTTATTAAATTCGGATGCAATTTCAGTGTTTCATCGTCAATAAGAAGGTCCAAGGGATACAGCAAACCTGAAGTGAAGCATCGGAAACTATAACTGGACTCACAGGAGGGGTTCAAATCATAGAAAGTTAGAGTATCTGTCCTCTTGTACTTAAGTTGGCATTGTGCCTTTTTTATTAAACTCGCATGCAATTTCTGTGTCTCATCGTCAATATGAAGGTCCAAGGGATACAGTAAACATGAAGTTAAGCATCGGAAACTAAAACTAAACCCACAGCAGAGGTTTAAATCATAGAAAGTTAGAGTTTCAGTCCTCTTGTACTTAAGTCGGCATTGTGCCTTTTGTATTAAATTCGGATGCAATTTCTGTGTTTCATCGTCAATAACAAGGTCCAAATGATACAGTAAACCTGAAGTGAAGCATCGGAAACTAAAACTGTACTCACAGCAGAGGTTCAAATCATAGAAAGTTATAGTTTCAGTCCTCTTGTACTTAAGTCGGCATTGTGCCTTTTGTATTAAATTCGGATGCAATTTCTGTGATTCATCGTCAATAAGAAGGTCCAAGGGATACAGTAAACCAGAAGTTAATCATCGGAATCTAAAACTGGACTCACAGGAGGGGTTCAAATCATAGAAAGTTAGAGTATCAGTCCTCTTGTATTTAAGTCGGCATTGTGCCTTCTGTATTAAATTCGGATGCAATTTCTGTGTTTCATCGTCTATAAGGAAGTCCAAGGGATACAGTAAACCTAAAGTGAAGCATCGGAATCTAAAACTGGACTCACAGGAGAGGTTCAAATCATCGAAAGTTAGAGTATCAGTCCTCTTGTACTTAAGTCGGCATTGTTCCTTTTGTATTAAATTCGGATGCAATTTCTGTGTTTCATCGTCAATAAGAAGGTCCAAGGGATACAGTAAACCTGATGTTAAGCATCGGAATCTAAAACTGGACTCACAGGAGGGTTTCAAAGCATAGAAAGTTAGAGTATCAGTCCTCTTGTACTTAAGTCGGCATTGTGCCTTTTTTATTAAATTCGGATGCAATTTCTGTGTTTCATCGTCAATAAGAAGGTCCAAGGGATACAGTAAACCTGAAGTTAAGCATCGGAAACTAAAACTGGACTCACAGCAGAGATTCAAATCATAGAAAGTTAGAGTTTCAGTCCTCTTGTACGTAAGTCGGCATTGTGCCTTTTGTATTAAATTCAAATGCAATTTCTGTGTTTCATCGTCAATAAGAAGGTCCAAGGGATACAGTAAACCTTAAGTGAAGCATCGGAAACTAAAACTGGACTCACAGCAGAGGTTCAAATCATAGAAAGTTAGAGATTCAGTCCTCTTGCACTTAAGTCGGCATTGTGCCTTTTGTATTAAATTCGGATGCAATTTCTGTGTTTCATCGTCAATAAGAAGGTCCAAGGGATTCAGTAAACCAGAAGTTAAGCATCGGAATCTAAAACTGGACTCACAGGAGGGGTTCAAATCATAGAAAGTTAGAGTATCAGTCCTCTTGTACTTAAGTCGGCATTGTGCCTTTTTTATTAGCTTCGGATGCAATTTCTGTGTTTCATCGTCAGTAAGAAGGTCCAAGGGATACACTAAACCTGCAGTGAAGCATCGGAAACTAAAACTGAACGCACAGGAGGGGTTCAAATCATAGAAAGTTAGAGTATCAGTCCTCTTGTACTTAAGTCGGCATTGTGTCGGTTTCATTAAATTCAGATGCAATTTCTGTGTTTCATCGTCAATAAGAAGGTCCAAGGGATACAGTAAACCTGAAGTTAAGCATCGGAATCTAAAACTGGACTCACAGGAGAGGTTCAAATCATAGAAAGTTAGAGTATCAGTCCTCTTGTACTTATGTCGGCATTGTGAATTTTATATTAAATTCGGATGCAATTTCTGTGTTTCATCGTCAATAAGAAGGTCCAAGGGATTCAGTAAACCTGAAGTGAAGCAACGGAAACTAAAACTGGACTCACAGCAGTGGTTCAAATCATAGATAGTTAGAGTATCAGTCCTCTTGTACTTAAGTCGGCATTGTGCCTTTTGTATCAAATTCGGATGCAATTTCTGTGTTTCATCGTCAATAAGAAGGTCCAAGGGATACAGTAAACCTAAAGTGAAGCATCGGAAACCTAAACTGGACTCACAGCAGAGGATCAAATCATAGAAAGTTACAGTTTCAGTCCTCTTCTACTTAAGTCAGCATTGTGCCTTTTGTATTAACTTCGGATGCAATTTCTATGTTTCATCGTCACTAAGAAGGTCCAAGGGATACAGTACACCTGAAGTGAAGCATCAGAAACTAAAACTGGACTCACAGCAGAGGTTCAAATCATAGAAAGTTAGAGTTTCAGTCCTCTTGTACTTAAGTCGGCATTGTGCATTTTGTATTAAATTCGGATGCAATTTCTGTGTTTCATCGTCAATAAGAGGGTCCAAGGGATACAGTAAACCTGAAGTGAAGCATCGGATTCTAAAACTGGACTCACAGGAGAGGTTCAAATCATCGAAAGTTAGAGTATCAGTAATCTTGTACTTAAGTCGGCATTGTGCCTTTTGAATTAAATTCGGATGCAATTTCTGTGTTTCATCGTCAATAAGAAGGTCCAAGGGATACAGTAAACCTGAGGTTAAGCATCGGAATCTAAAACTGGACTCACAGGACGGGTTCAAATCATAGAAAGTTAGAGTATCTGTCCTCTTGTACTTAAGTCGGCATTGTGCCTTTTTATGAAAGTCAGATGCAATTTCTGTTTTTCATCGTCAATAAGAAGGTCCCAGGGATACAGTAAACCTGAAGTGAAGCATCGGAAACTAAAACTGGCCTCACAGCAGAGGGTCAAATCATAGAAAGTTAGAGTTTCAGTCCTCTTGTACTTAAGTCGGCATTGTGCCTTTTTTATTAAATTCGGATGCAATTTCTGTGTTTCATCGTCAAAAAGAAGGTCCAAGGGACACAGTAAACCTGAAGTGAAGCATCGGAAACTAAAACTGGACTAACAGCAGAGGTTCAAATCATAGAAAGTTAGAGTTTCATTCCTCTTGTACTTAAGTCGGCATTGTGCCTTTTGTATTAAATTCGGATGCTATTTCTGTGTTTCATCGTCAATAAGAAGGTCCAAGGGATACAGTAAACCTGAAGTGAAGCATCGCAAACTAAAACTGGACTCACAGCACAGGTTCAAATCATAGAAAGTTAGAGTTTCAGTCCTCTTGTACGTAAGTCGGCACTGTGCCTTTTGTATTAAATTCGAATGCAATTTCTGTGTTTCATCGTCAATAAGATGGTCCAAGGGATACAGTAAACCTTAAGTGATGCATCGGAAACTAAAACTGGACTCACAGCAGAGGTTCAAATCATAGAAAGTTAGAGATTCAGTCCTCTTGCACTTAAGTCGGCATTGTGCCTTTTGTATTAAATTCGGATGCAATTTCTGTGTTTCATCGTCTATAAGAAAGTCCAAGGGATACAGTAAACCTGAAGTTAAGCATCGGAATCTAAAACTGGTCTCACAGCAGAGGTTCAAATCATAGAAAGTTAGAGTTTCAGTCCTCTTGTACTTAAGTCGGCATTGTGCCTTTTGTATTAAATTCGGATGCAAATTCTGTGTTTCATCGTCAATAAGAGGGTCCAAGGGATACAGTAAACCTAAAGTGAAGCATCGGAATCTAAAACTGGACTCACAGGAGAGGTTCAAATCATCGAAAGTTAGAGTATCAGTCCTCTTGTACTTAAGTCGGCGTTGTTCCTTTTGTATTAAATTCGGATGAAATTTCTGTGTTTCAACGTCAATAAGAAGGTCCAAGGGACACAGTTAACCTGAAGTGAAGTATCGGAAACTAAAACTGAACTCACAGCAGAGGTTCAAATCATAGAAAGTTAGAGTTTCAGTCCTCTTGTACTTAAGTCGGCATTGTGACTTTTGTATTAAATTCGGATGCAATTTCTGTGTTTCATCGTCAATAAGAAGGTCCAAGGGATACAGTAAACCTGAAGTTAAGCATCGGAAACTAAAACTGGACTCACAGCAGAGATTCATATCATAGAAAGTTAGAGTTTCAGTCCTCTTGTACGTAAGTCGGCATTGTGCCTTTTGTATTAAATTCGAATGCAATTTCTGTGTTTCATCGTCAATAAGAAGGTCCAAGGGATACAGTAAACCAGAAGTTAAGCATCGGAATCTAAAACTGGACTCACAGGAGGGGTTCAAATCATAGAAAGTTAGAGTATCAGTCCTCTTGTACTTAAGTCGGCATTGTGCCTTTTTTATTAAATTCGGATGCAATTTCTGTGTTTCATTGTCAGTAAGAAGGTCCAAGGGATACAGTAAACCTGAAGTGAAGCATCGGAAACTAAAACTGAACTCACAGGAGGAGTTCAAATCATAGAAAGTTAGAGTATCAGTCCTCTTGTACTTAAGTAGGCATTGTGCCTTTTTTATTAAATTCCGATGCAATTTCTGTGTTTCATCGTCAGTAAGAAGGTCCAAGGGATACAGTAAACCTGAAGTGAAGCATCGGAAACTAAAACTGGACTCACAGCAGAGGTTCAAATCATAGAAAGTTAGAATATCAGTCCTCTTGTACTTAAGTCGGCATTGTGCCTTTTGTATCAAATTCGGATGTAATTTCTGTGTTTCATCGTCAATAAGAAGGTGCAAGGGATACAGTAAACCCAAAGTGAAGCATCGGAAACTTAAACTGGACTCACAGCAGAGGATCAAATCATAGAAAGTTACAGTTTCAGTCCTCTTCTACTTAAGTCGGCATTGTGCCTTTTGTATTAACTTCGGATGCAATTTCTATATTTCACCGTCAATAAGAAGGTCCAAGGGATACAGTACACCTGAAGTGAAGCATCGGAAACTAAAACTGGACTCACAGCAGAGGTTCAAATCATAGAAACTTAGAGTTTCAGTCCTCTTGTACTTAAGTCGGCATTGTGCCTTTTGTATTAAATTCGGATGCAATTTCTGTGTTTCATCGTCAATAAGAGGGTCCAAGGGGTACAGTAAACCTGAGGTGAAGCATCGGAATCTAAAACTGGACTCACAGGAGAGGTTCAAATCATCGAAAGTTAGAGTATCAGTCCTCTTGTACTTAAGTCGGCATTGTGCCTTTTGAATTAAATTCGGAAGCAATTTCTGTGTTTCATCGTCAATAAGGAGGTCCAAGGGATACAGTAAACCTGAAGTGAAGCATCGGAATCTAAAACTGGACTCACAGGAGAGGTTCAAATCATCGAAAGTTAGAGTATCAGTCCTCTTGTACTTAAGTCGGCATTGTGCCTTTTGTATTAAATTCGGATGCAATTTCTGTCATTCATCGTCAATAAGAAGCTCCAAGGGACACAGTAAACCAGAAGTTAACCACCGGAATCTAAAACTGGACTCACAGGAGGGGTTCAAATCATTGAAAGTTAGAGTATTAGTCCTCTTGTACTTTAGTCGGCATTGTGCCTTTTGTATTAAATTCGGATCCAATTTCTGTGATGCATCGTCAATAAGAAGGTCCAAGGGATACAGTAAATCCGAAGTTAAGCATCGGAATCTAAAACTGGTGTTACAGCAGTGGTTCAAATCATAGAAAGTTAGAGTTTCAGTCCTCTTGTACTTAAGTCGGCATTGTGCCTTTTGTATTAAATTCGGATGCAATTTCTGTGTTTCATCGTCAATAAGAAGGTCCAAGGGATACAGTAAACCTGAAGTTAAGCATCGGAATCTAAAACTGGACTCACAGGAGGGGTTCAAATCATAGAAAGTTAGAGTACGAGTCCTCTTGTACTTAGGTCGGCATTGTGCCTTTTGTATTAAATTCGGAAGCAATTTCTGTGTTTCATCGTCAATAAGAAGGTCCAAGGGATACAGTAAACCTGAAGTTAAGCATCGGAATCTAACACTGGACTCACAGGTGGGGTTCAAATCATAGAAAGATAGAGTACCAGTCCTCTTGTACTTAAGTCGGCATTGTGCCTTTTTTATTAATTTCGGATGCATTTTCTGTGTTTCATCGTCAATAAGAAGGTCCAAGGGATACAGTAAACCTGACGTGAAGCATCGGAAACTAAAACTGGACTCACAGCAGAGGTTCAAATCATAGAAAGTTAGAGTATCAGTCCTCTTGTACTTAAGTCGGCATTGTGCCTTTTGTATTAAATTCGGATGCAATTTCTGTGCTTCATCGTCAATAAGAAGGTCCAAGGGAACCAGTAAACCTGAAGTAAAGCATCGGAAACTAAAACTGGCCTCACAGCAGAGGTTCAAATCATAGAAAGATAGAGTATCAGTCCTCTTGTACTTATGTCGGCATTGTGCTTTTTTATAAAATTCGGGTGCAATTTCTGTGTTTCATCGTCAATAAGAAGGTCCAAGGGATACAGTAAACCTGAAGTTAAGCATCGGAATCTAAAACTGGACTCAACAGGAGGGGTCCAAATCATAGAATGTTAGAGTGTCAGTCCTCTTGTACTTAAGTCGGCATTGTGCCTTTTTTATTAAGTTCGGATGCAATTTCCGTCATTCATCGTCAATAAGAAGGTCCCAGGGATACAGTAAATTTGAAGTGAAGCATCGGAAACTAAAACTGGACTCACAGCAGAGGTTCAAATTATATAAAGTTAGAGTTTCAGTCCTCTTGTACTAAAGTCGGCATTGTGCCTTTTGTATTAAATTCGGATGAAATTTCTGTATTTCATCGTCAATAAGAAGGTCCAAGGGATACAGTAAACCTGAAATTAAGTATCGGAATCTAAAACTGGACTCACAGGAGGGGTTCAAATCACAGAAAGTTAGAGTACCAGTCCTCTTGTACTTTAGCCGGCATTGTGCCTTTTGTATTAAATTCGGTTCCAATTTCTGTGTTTCATCGTCAATAAGAAGCTCCAAGGGATACAGTAAATCTGAAGTTAAGCATCGGAATCTAAAACTGGTCTCACAGCAGTGGATCAAATCATAGAAAGTTAGAGTATCAGTCCTCTTGTACTTAAGTCGGCATTGTGCCTTTTGAATTAAATTCGGATGCAATTTCTGTGTTTCATCGTCAATAAGGAGGTCCAAGGGATACAGTAAACCTGAAGTTAAGCATCGGAATCCAAAACTGGACTCACAGGAGGGGTTCCAATCATAGAAAGTTAGAGTATCTGTCCTCTTGTACTTAAGTCGGCATTATGCCTTTTTAATTAAAGTCAGATGCAATTTCTGTTTTTCATCGTCAATAAGAAGGTCCCAGGGATACAGTAAACCTGAAGTGAAGCATCGGAATCTAAAACTGGACTCACAGGAGGGGTTCAAATCATAGAAAGTTAGAGTATCAGTCCTCTTGTACTTAAGTCGGCATTGTGCCTTTTATATTAAATTCGGATGCAATTTCTGTGTTTCATCGTCAATAAGAAGGTCCAAGGGATACAGTAAACCTGAAGTGAAGCATCGGAAACTAAAACTGGACTCACAGCAGAGGTTCAAATCATAGAAAGTTAGAGTATCAGTGCTCTTGTACTTAAGTCGGCATTGTGCCTTTTGTATTAAATTCGGATGCAATTCCTGTGTTTCATCGTCAATAAGAAGGTCCAAGGGATACAGTAAACCTGAAGTGAAGCATCGGAAAATTAAACTGGACTCACAGCAGAGATTCAAATCATAGAAAGTTACAGTTTCAGTCCTCTTGTACTTCAGTCGGCATTGTGCCTTTTGTATTAAATTCGGATGCAATTTCTGTGTTTCATCGTCAATAAGAAGGTCCAAGGGATACAGTAAACCTGAAGTGTAGCATCGGAAACTAAAACTAGACTCACAGCAAAGGTTCAAATCATAGAAAGTTAGAGTTTCAGTCCTCTTGTACTTAAGTCGGCATTGTGCCTTTTGTATTAAATTCGGATGCAATTTCTGTGTTTTATCGTCAATAAGACGATCCAAGGGATACAGTAAACCTGAAGTGAAGCGTCGGAAACTAAAACTGGACTCACAGCAGAGGTTCAAATCATAGAAAGTTAGAGTTTCAGTCCTCTTGTACATAAGTCGGCATTGTGCCTTTTGTATTAAATTCGGATGCAATTTCTGTCATTCATCGTCAATAAGAAGCTCCAAGGGATACAGTAAACCAGAAGTTAACCACCGGAATCTAAAACTGGACTCACAGGAGGGGTTCAAATCATTGAAAGTTAGAGTATTAGTCCTCTTGTACTTTAGTCGGCATTGTGCCTTTTGTATTAAATTCGGATCCAATTTCTGTGATGCATCGTCAATAAGAAGGTCCAAGGGATACAGTAAATCTGAAGTGGAGCATCGGAATCTAAAACTGGTGTTACAGCAGTGGTTCAAATCATAGAACGTTAGAGATTCAGTCCTCTTGTACTTAAGTCGGCATTGTGCCTTTTGTATTAAATTCGGATGTAATTTCTGTGTTTCATCGTCAACAAGAAGGTCCAAGGGATACAGTAAACCTGAAGTTAAGCATCGGAATCTAAAACTGGACTCACAGGAGGGGTTCAAATCATAAAAAGTTAGAGTACGAGTCCTCTTGTACTTAGGTCGGCATTTTGCCTTTTGTATTAAATTCGGAAGCAATTTCTGTGTTTCATCGTCAATAAGAAGGTCCAAGGGATACAGTAAACCTGAAGTTAAGCATCGGAATCTAACACTGGACTCACAGGTGGGGTTCAAATCATAGAAAGATAGAGTACCAGTCCTCTTGTACTTAAGTCGGCATTGTGCCTTTTTTATTAATTTCGGATGCAATTTCTGTGTTTCATCGTCAATAAGAAGGTCTAAGGGATACAGTAAACCTGACGTGAAGCATCGGAAACTAAAACTGGACTCACAGCAGAGGTTCAAATCATAGAAAGTTAGAGTATCAGTCCTCTTGTACTGAAGTCGGCATTGTGCCTTTTGTATTAAATTCGGATGCAATTTCTGTGTTTCATCGTCAATAAGAAGGTCCAAGGGAAACAGTAAACCTGAAGTAAAGCATCGGAAACTAAAACTGGCCTCACAGCAGAGGTTCAAATCATAGAAAGATAGATTATCAGTCCTCTTGTACTTAAGTAGGCATTGTGCTTTTTTATAAAATTCGGATGCAATTTCTGTGTTTCATCGTCAATAAGAAGGTCCAAGGGATACAGTAAACCTGAAGTTAAGCATCGGAATCTATAACTGGACTCAACAGGAGGGGTCCAAATCATAGAATGTTAGAGTGTCAGTCCTCTTGTACTTAAGTCGGCATTGTGCCTTTTTTATTAAGTTCGGATGCAATTTCTGTCATTCATCGTCAATAAGAAGGTCCCAGGGATACAGTAAATTTGAAGTGAAGCATCGGAAACTAAAACTGGACTCACAGCAGAGGTTCAAATCATAGAAAGTTAGAGTTTCAGTCCTCTTGTACTTAAGTCGGCATTGTGCCTTTTGTATTAAATTCGGATGAAATTTCTGTATTTCATCGTCAATAAGAAGGTCCAAGGGATACAGTAAACCTGAAGTCAAGCATCGGAAACTAAAACTGGACTCACAGCATAGGTTCAAAACATAGAAAGTTATAGTTTCAGTCCTCTTGTACTTAAGTCGGCATCGTGCCTTTTGTATCAAATTCGTATGCAATTTCTGTGTTTCATCGTCAATAAGAAGGTCCAAGGGATACAGTAAACCTGACGTTAAGCATCGGAATCTAAAACTGGCCTCACAGCAGTGGTTCAAATCATAGAAAGTTGGAGTTTTAGTCTTCTTGTACTTAAGTCGGCATTGTGCCTTTTGTATTAAATTCGGATGCAATTTCTGTGTTTCATCGTCAATAACAAGGCCCAAGGGATACAGTAAACCTGAAATTAAGTATCGGAAGCTAAAACTGGACTCACAGGAGGGGTTCAAATCACAGAAAGTTAGAGTACCCGTCCTCTTGTACTTAAGTCGGCATTGTGCCTTTTTTATTAATTTCGGATGCAATTTCTGTGTTTCATCGTCAATAAGAAGGTCCAAGGGATACAGTAAACCAGAAGTTAAGCACCGGAATCTAAAACTAGACTCACGGGAGGGGTACAAATCATAGAAAGTTAGAGTATTAGTCCGCTTGTACTTTAGCCGGCATTGTGCCTTTTGTATTAAATTCGGTTCCAATTTCTGTGTTTCATCGTCAATAAGAAGGTCCAAGGGATACAGTAAATCAGAAGTTAAGCATCGGAATCTAAAACTGGTCTCACAGCAGTGGTTCAAATCATAGAAAGTTAGAGTTTCAGTCCTCTTGTACTTAAGTCGGCATTGTGCCTTTTGTATTAAATTCGGATGCAATTTCTGTGTTTCATCGTCAATAAGATGGTCCAAGGGATACAGTAAACCTGAAGTTAAGCATCGGAATCTAAAACTGGACTCACAGGAGGGGTTCAAATCATAGAAAGTTAGAGTACCAGTCCTCTTGTACTTAGGTCGGCATTGTGCCTTTTTTATTAATTTCGGATGCAATTTCTGTGTTTCATCGTCAATAAGAACGTCCAAGGGATACAGTAAACCTGACGTGAAGCATCGGAAACTGGAACTGGACTCACAGCAGAGGTTCACATCATAGAAAGTTAGAGTTTCAGTCCTCTTGTACTTAAGTCGGCATTGTGCCTTTTGTATTAAATTCGGATGCAATTTCTGTGTTTCATCGTCAATAAGAAGGTCCAAGGGAAACAGTAAACCTGAAGTAAAGCATCGGAAACTAAAACTGGCCTCACAGCAGAGGTTCAAATCATAGAAAGATAGATTATCAGTCCTCTTGTACTTAAGTAGGCATTGTGCTTTTTTATAAAATTCGGATGCAATTTCTGTGTTTCATCGTCAATAAGAAGGTCCAAGGGATACAGTAAACCTGAAGTTAGGCATCGGAATCTATAACTGGACTCAACAGGAGGGGTCCAAATCATAGAATGTTAGAGTGTCAGTCCTCTTGTACTTAAGTCGGCATTGTGCCTTTTTTATTAAGTTCGGATGCAATTTCTGTCATTCATCGTCAATAAGAAGGTCCCAGGGATACAGTAAATTTGAAGTGAAGCATCGGAAACTAAAACTGGACTCACAGCAGAGGTTCAAATCATAGAAAGTTAGAGTTTCAGTCCTCTTGTACATAAGTCGGCATTGTGCCTTTTGTATTAAATTCGGATGAAATTTCTGTATTTCATCGTCAATAAGAAGGTCCAAGGGATACAGTAAACCTGAAGTCAAGCATCGGAAACTAAAACTGGACTCACAGCATAGGTTCAAAACATAGAAAGTTATAGTTTCAGTCCTCTTGTACTTAAGTCGGCATCGTGCCTTTTGTATCAAATTCGGATGCAATTTCTGTGTTTCATCGTCAATAAGAAGGTCCAAGGGATACAGTAAACCTGACGTTAAGCATCGGAATCTAAAACTGGCCTCACAGCAGTGGTTCAAATCATAGAAAGTTGGAGTTTTAGTCTTCTTGTACTTAAGTCGGCATTGTGCCTTTTGTATTAAATTCGGATGCAATTTCTGTGTTTCATCGTCAATAACAAGGCCCAAGGGATACAGTAAACCTGAAATTAAGTATCGGAAGCTAAAACTGGACTCACAGGAGGGGTTCAAATCACAGAAAGTTAGAGTACCCGTCCTCTTGTACTTAAGTCGGCATTGTGCCTTTTTTATTAATTTCGGATGCAATTTCTGTGTTTCATCGTCAATAAGAAGGTCCAAGGGATACAGTAAACCAGAAGTTAAGCACCGGAATCTAAAACTAGACTCACGGGAGGGGTACAAATCATAGAAAGTTAGAGTATTAGTCCGCTTGTACTTTAGCCGGCATTGTGCCTTTTGTATTAAATTCGGTTCCAATTTCTGTGTTTCATCGTCAATAAGAAGGTCCAAGGGATACAGTAAATCTGAAGTTAAGCATCGGAATCTAAAACTGGTCTCACAGCAGTGGTTCAAATCATAGAAAGTTAGAGTTTCAGTCCTCTTGTACTTAAGTCGGCATTGTGCCTTTTGTATTAAATTCGGATGCAATTTCTGTGTTTCATCGTCAATAAGATGGTCCAAGGGATACAGTAAACCTGAAGTTAAGCATCGGAATCTAAAACTGGACTCACAGGAGGGGTTCAAATCATAGAAAGTTAGAGTACCAGTCCTCTTGTACTTAGGTCGGCATTGTGCCTTTTTTATTAATTTCGGATGCAATTTCTGTGTTTCATCGTCAATAAGAACGTCCAAGGGATACAGTAAACCTGACGTGAAGCATCGGAAACTGGAACTGGACTCACAGCAGAGGTTCACATCATAGAAAGTTAGAGTTTCAGTCCTCTTGTACTTAAGTCGGCATTGTGCCTTTTGTATTAAATTCGGATGCAATTTCTGTGTTTCATCGTCAATAAGACGATCCAAGGGATACAGTAAACCTGAAGTGAAGCGTCGGAAACTAAAACTGGACTCACAGCAGAGGTTCAAATCACAGAAAGTTAGAGTTTCAGTCCTCTTGTACTTAAGTCGGCATTGTGCCTTTTGTATTAAATTCGGATGCAATATCTGTGTTTCATCGTCAATAAGAAGGTCCAAGGGATACAGTAAACCAGAAGTTAACCACCGGAATCTAAAACTGGACTCACAGGAGGGGTTCAAATCATTGAAAGTTAGAGTATTAGTCCTCTTGTACTTTAGTCGGCATTGTGCCTTTTGTATTAAATTCGGATGCAATTTCTGTGATGCATCGTCAATAAGAAGGTCCAAGGGATACAGTAAACCTGAAGTTAAGCATCGGAATCTAAAACTGGACTCACAGGAGGGGTTCAAAGCATAGAAAGATAGAGTACCAGTCCTCTTGTACTTAAGTCGGCATTCTGCCTTTTTTAATAATTTCGTATGCAATTTCTGTGTCTCATCGTCAATAAGAAGGTCCAAGGGATACAGTAAACCTGACGTGAAGCATCGGAAACTAAAACTGGACTCACAGCAGAGGTTCAAATCATAGAAAGTTAGAGTATCAGTCCTCTTGTACTTAAGTCGGCTTTGTGCCTTTTTTATAAAATTCGGTTCCAATTTCTGTGTTTCATCGTCAATAAGAAGGTCCAAGGGATACAGTAAATCTGAAGTTAAGCATCGGAATCTAAAACTGGTCTCACAGCAGTGGTTCAAATCATAGAAAGTTAGAGTTTCAGTTCTCTTGTACTTAAGTCGGCATTGTGCCTTTTGTATTAAATTCGGATGCAATTTCTGTGTTTCATCGTCAATAAGATGGTCCAAGGGATACAGTAAACCTGAAGTTAAGCATCGGAATTTAAAACTGGACTCACAGGAGGGGTTCAAATCATAGAAAGTTAGAGTACCAGTCCTCTTGTACTTAGGTCGGCATTGTGCCTTTTTTATTAATTACGGATGCAATTTCTGTGTTTCATCGTCAATAAGAACGTCCAAGGGATACAGTAAACCTGACGTGAAGCATCGGAAACTGAAACTGGACTCACAGCAGAGGTTCAAATCATAGAAAGTTAGAGTATCAGTCCTCTTGTACTTAAGTCGGCATTGTGCCTTTTGTATTAAATTCGGATGCAATTTCTGTGTTTCATCGTCAATGAGAGGGTCCAAGGTATACAGTAAACCTGAAGTGAAGCATCGGAAACTAAAACTGGACTCACAGCATAGGTTCAATTCATAGAAAGTTAGAGTTTCAGTCCTCTTGTACTTAAGTCGGCATTGTGCCTTTTGTATTGAATTCGCATGCAATTTCTGTGTTTCATCGTCAATAAGAAGGTCCAAGGGATACAGTAAACCTGAAGTTAAGCATCGGAAACTAAAACTGGACTCACAGCAGAGGTTCACATCATAGAAAGTTAGAGTTTCAGTCCTCTTGTACGTAAGTCGACATTGTGCCTTTTGTATTAAATTCGGAAGCAATTTCTGTGTTTCATCGTCAATAAGAGGGTCCAAGGGATACAGTAAACCTGAAGTGAAGCATCGGAAACTAAAACTGGACTCACAGCAGAGGTTCAAATCATAGAAAGTTTGAGTTTCAGTGCTCTTGTACTTAAGTCGGCATTGTGCCTTTTGTATTAAATTCGGATGAAATTTCTGTGTTTCATCGTCAATAGGAAGGTCCAAGGGATACAGTAAACCAGAGGTTAAGCATCGGAATCTAAAACTGGACTCACAGGAGGGGTTCAAATCATAGAAAGTTAGAGTACCAGTCCTCTTGTACTTAAGTCGGCATTGTGCCTTTTTTATTAATTTCGGATGTAATTTCTGTGTTTCATCGTCAGTAAGAAGGTCCAAGGGATACAGTAAACCTGACGTGAAGCATCGGAAACTAAAACTGGACTCACAGCAGAGGTTCAAATCATAGAAGTTAGAGTTTCAGTCCTCTTGTACTTAAGTCGGCATTGTGCGTTTTGTATTAAATTCGGAAGCAATTTCTGTGTTTCATCGTCAATAAGAAGGTCCAAGGGATACAGTAAACCAGAAGTTTAGCACCGGAACCTAAAACTAGACTCACAGGAGGGGTTCAAATCATAGAAAGTTAGAGTATTAGTCCGCTTGTACTTTAGCCGGCATTGTGCCTTTTGTATTAAATTCGGTTCCAATTTCTGTGTTTCATCGTCAATAAGAAGGTCCAAGGGATACAGTAAATCTGAAGTTAAGCATCGGAATCTAAAACTGGTCTCACAGCAGTGGTTCAAATCATAGAAAGTTAGAGTGTCAGTCCTCTTGTACTTAAGTCGGCATTGTGCATTTTGTATTAAATTCGGATGCAATTTCTGTGTTTCATCATCAATAAGATGGTCCAAGGGATACAGTAAACCTGAAGTTAAGCATCGGAATCTAAAACTGGACTCACAGGAGGGGTTCAAATCATAGAAAGTTAGAGTACCAGTCCTCTTGTACTTAGGTCGGCATTGTGCCTTTTTTATTAATTTCGGATGCAATTTCTGTGTTTCATCGTCAATAAGAACGTCCAAGGGATACAGTAAACCTGACGTGAAGCATCGGAAACTGAAACTGGACTCACAGCAGAGGTTCAAATCATAGAAAGTTAGAGTATCAGTCCTCTTGTACTTAAGTCGGCATTGTGCCTTTTGTATTAAATTCGGATGCAATTTCTGTGTTTCATCGTCAATGAGTGGGTCCAAGGTATACAGTAAACCTGAAGTGAAGCATCGGAAACTAAAACTGGACTCACAGCATAGGTTCAATTCATAGAAAGTTAGAGTTTCAGTCCTCTTGTACTTAAGTCGGCATTGTGCCTTTTGTATTAAATTCGGATGCAATTTCTGTGTTTCATCGTCAATAAGAAGGTCCAAGGGATACAGTAAACCTGAAGTTAAGCATCGGAAACTAAAGCTGGACTCACAGCAGAGGTTCAAATAATAGAAAGTTCGAGTTTCAGTAATCTTGTACTTAAGTCGGCATTGTGCCTTTTGTATTAAATTCGGATGCAATTTCTGTGTTTCATCGTCAATAAGAGGGTCCAAGGGATACAGTAAACTCGAAGTGAAGCATCGGAATCTAAAACTGGACTCACAGGAGAGGTTCAAATCACAGAAAGTTAGAGTATCAGTCCTCTTGTACTTAAGTCGGCATTGTGCCTTTTGTATTAAATTCGGATGCAATTTCTGCGTTTCATCGTCAATAGGAAGGTCCAAGGGATACAGTAAACCAGAAGTTAAGCATCGGAATCTAAAACTGGACTCACAGGAGGGGTTCAAATCATAGAAAGTTAGAGTATCAGTCCTCTTGTACTTAAATCGGCATTGTCCCTTTTTATTAAATTCGGATGCAATTTCTGTGTTTCATCGTCAGTAAGAAGGTCCAAGGGATACAGTAAACCTGACGTGAAGCATCGGAAACTGAAACTGGACTCACAGCAGAGGTTCAAATCATAGAAAGTTAAAGTATCAGTCCTCTTGTACTTAAGTCGGCCTTGTGCCTTTTGTATTAAATTCGGATGCAATTTCTGTGTTTCATCGTCAATAAGAAGGTCCAAGGGAAACAGTAAACCAGAAGTAAAGCATCGGAAACTAAAACTGGACTCACAGCATAGGTTCAAAACATAGAAAGTTATAGTTTCAGTCCTCTTGTACTTAAGTCGGCATTGTGCCTTTTGTATTAAATTCGGATGCAATTTCTGTGTTTCATCGTCAATAAGAAGGTCCAAGGGATACAGTAAACCTGAAGTTAAGCATCGGAATCTAAAACTGGTCTCACAGCAGTGGTTCAAATCATAGAAAGTTAGAGTTTCAGTCCTCTTGTACTTAAGTCGGCATTGTGCCTTTTGTATTAAATTCGGATGCAATTTCTGTGTTTCATCGTCAATAAGAAGGTCCAAGGGATACAGTTAACCTGAAGTTAAGTATCTGAATCTAAAACTGGACTCACAGGAGGGGTTCAAATCATAGAAAGTTAGAGTACCAGTCCTCTTGTACTTAAGTCGGCATTGTGCCTTTTTTATTAATTTCGGATGCAATTTCTGTGTTTCATCGTCAATAAGAAGGTCCAAGGGATACAGTAAACCTGACGTGAAGCATCGGAAACTGAAACTGGACTCACAGCAGAGGTTCAAATCATAGAAAGTTAGAGTATCAGTCCTCTTGTACTTAAGTCGGCATTGTGCCTTTTGTATTAAATTCGGATGCAATTTCTGTGTTTCATCGTCAATAGGAAGGTCCAAGGGATACAGTAAACCAGAAGTTAAGCATAAGAATCTAAAACTGGACTCACAGGAGGGGTTGAAATCATAGAAAGTTAGAGTATCAGTCCTCTTGTACTTAAATCGGCATTGTTCCTTTTTATTAAATTCGGAAGCAATTCCTGTGTTTCATCGTCAGTAAGAAGGTCCAAGGGATACAGTAAACCTGACGTGAAGCATCGGAAACTGAAACTGGACTCACAGCAGAGGTTCAAATCATAGAAAGTTAGAGTATCAGTCCTCTTGTACTTAAGTCGGCATTGTGCCTTTTGTATTAAATTCGGATGCAATTTCTGTGTTTCATCGTCAATGAGTGGGTCCAAGGTATACAGTAAACCTGAAGTTAAGTGTCGGAATCTAAAACTGGACTCACAGGAGGGGTTCAAAGCATAGAAAGATAGAGTACCAGTCCTCTTGTACTTAAGTCGGCATTCTGCCTTTTTTAATAATTTCGTATGCAATTTCTGTGTCTCATCGTCAATAAGAAGGTCCAAGGGATACAGTAAACCTGACGTGAAGCATCGGAAACTAAAACTGGACTCACAGCAGAGGTTCAAATCATAGAAAGTTAGAGTATCAGTCCTCTTGTACTTAAGTCGGCTTTGTGCCTTTTTTATAAAATTCGGTTCCAATTTCTGTGTTTCATCGTCAATAAGAAGGTCCAAGGGATACAGTAAATCTGAAGTTAAGCATCGGAATCTAAAACTGGTCTCACAGCAGTGGTTCAAATCATAGAAAGTTAGAGTTTCAGTTCTCTTGTACTTAAGTCGGCATTGTGCCTTTTGTATTAAATTCGGATGCAATTTCTGTGTTTCATCGTCAATAAGATGGTCCAAGGGATACAGTAAACCTGAAGTTAAGCATCGGAATTTAAAACTGGACTCACAGGAGGGGTTCAAATCATAGAAAGTTAGAGTACCAGTCCTCTTGTACTTAGGTCGGCATTGTGCCTTTTTTATTAATTACGGATGCAATTTCTGTGTTTCATCGTCAATAAGAACGTCCAAGGGATACAGTAAACCTGACGTGAAGCATCGGAAACTGAAACTGGACTCACAGCAGAGGTTCAAATCATAGAAAGTTAGAGTATCAGTCCTCTTGTACTTAAGTCGGCATTGTGCCTTTTGTATTAAATTCGGATGCAATTTCTGTGTTTCATCGTCAATGAGAGGGTCCAAGGTATACAGTAAACCTGAAGTGAAGCATCGGAAACTAAAACTGGACTCACAGCATAGGTTCAATTCATAGAAAGTTAGAGTTTCAGTCCTCTTGTACTTAAGTCGGCATTGTGCCTTTTGTATTGAATTCGCATGCAATTTCTGTGTTTCATCGTCAATAAGAAGGTCCAAGGGGTACAGTAAACCTGAAGTTAAGCATCGGAAACTAAAACTGGACTCACAGCAGAGGTTCACATCATAGAAAGTTAGAGTTTCAGTCCTCTTGTACGTAAGTCGACATTGTGCCTTTTGTATTAAATTCGGAAGCAATTTCTGTGTTTCATCGTCAATAAGAGGGTCCAAGGGATACAGTAAACCTGAAGTGAAGCATCGGAAACTAAAACTGGACTCACAGCAGAGGTTCAAATCATAGAAAGTTTGAGTTTCAGTGCTCTTGTACTTAAGTCGGCATTGTGCCTTTTTTATTAATTTCGGATGTAATTTCTGTGTTTCATCGTCAGTAAGAAGGTCCAAGGGATACAGTAAACCTGACGTGAAGCATCGGAAACTAAAACTGGACTCACAGCAGAGGTTCAAATCATAGAAGTTAGAGTTTCAGTCCTCTTGTACTTAAGTCGGCATTGTGCCTTTTGTATTAAATTCGGAAGCAATTTCTGTGTTTCATCGTCAATAAGAAGGTCCAAGGGATACAGTAAACCAGAAGTTTAGCACCGGAACCTAAAACTAGACTCACAGGAGGGGTTCAAATCATAGAAAGTTAGAGTATTAGTCCGCTTGTACTTTAGCCGGCATTGTGCCTTTTGTATTAAATTCGGTTCCAATTTCTGTGTTTCATCGTCAATAAGAAGGTCCAAGGGATACAGTAAATCTGAAGTTAAGCATCGGAATCTAAAACTGGTCTCACAGCAGTGGTTCAAATCATAGAAAGTTAGAGTGTCAGTCCTCTTGTACTTAAGTCGGCAT
Organism: Schistocerca americana; assembly: GCF_021461395.2. Taxonomy (NCBI): domain Eukaryota; kingdom Metazoa; phylum Arthropoda; class Insecta; order Orthoptera; family Acrididae; genus Schistocerca; species Schistocerca americana. Next base: position 101,807 of record NW_025725968.1, on the reverse strand, counting down.
TGTGCATTTTGTATTAAATTCGGATGCAATTTCTGTGTTTCATCATCAATAAGATGGTCCAAGGGATACAGTAAACCTGAAGTTAAGCATCGGAATCTAAAACTGGACTCACAGGAGGGGTTCAAATCATAGAAAGTTAGAGTACCAGTCCTCTTGTACTTAGGTCGGCATTGTGCCTTTTTTATTAATTTCGGATGCAATTTCTGTGTTTCATCGTCAATAAGAACGTCCAAGGGATACAGTAAACCTGACGTGAAGCATCGGAAACTGAAACTGGACTCACAGCAGAGGTTCAAATCATAGAAAGTTAGAGTATCAGTCCTCTTGTACTTAAGTCGGCATTGTGCCTTTTGTATTAAATTCGGATGCAATTTCTGTGTTTCATCGTCAATGAGTGGGTCCAAGGTATACAGTAAACCTGAAGTGAAGCATCGGAAACTAAAACTGGACTCACAGCATAGGTTCAATTCATAGAAAGTTAGAGTTTCAGTCCTCTTGTACTTAAGTCGGCATTGTGCCTTTTGTATTAAATTCGGATGCAATTTCTGTGTTTCATCGTCAATAAGAAGGTCCAAGGGATACAGTAAACCTGAAGTTAAGCATCGGAAACTAAAACTGGACTCACAGCAGAGGTTCACATCATAGAAAGTTAGTGTTTCAGTCCTCTTGTACGTAAGTCGGCATTGTGCCTTTTGTATTAAATTCGGAAGCAATTTCTGTGTTTCATCGTCAATAAGAAGGTCCAAGGGATACAGTAAACTTGAAGTGAAGCATCGGAAACTAAAACTGGACTCACAGCAGAGGTTCAAATAATAGAAAGTTCGAGTTTCAGTAATCTTGTACTTAAGTCGGCATTGTGCCTTTTGTATTAAATTCGGATGCAATTTCTGTGTTTCATCGTCAATAAGAGGGTCCAAGGGATACAGTAAACTCGAAGTGAAGCATCGGAATCTAAAACTGGACTCACAGGAGAGGTTCAAATCACAGAAAGTTAGAGTATCAGTCCTCTTGTACTTAAGTCGGCATTGTGCCTTTTGTATTAAATTCGGATGCAATTTCTGCGTTTCATCGTCAATAGGAAGGTCCAAGGGATACAGTAAACCAGAAGTTAAGCATCGGAATCTAAAACTGGACTCACAGGAGGGGTTCAAATCATAGAAAGTTAGAGTATCAGTCCTCTTGTACTTAAATCGGCATTGTCCCTTTTTATTAAATTCGGATGCAATTTCTGTGTTTCATCGTCAGTAAGAAGGTCCAAGGGATACAGTAAACCTGACGTGAAGCATCGGAAACTGAAACTGGACTCACAGCAGAGGTTCAAATCATAGAAAGTTAAAGTATCAGTCCTCTTGTACTTAAGTCGGCCTTGTGCCTTTTGTATTAAATTCGGATGCAATTTCTGTGTTTCATCGTCAATAAGAAGGTCCAAGGGAAACAGTAAACCAGAAGTAAAGCATCGGAAACTAAAACTGGACTCACAGCATAGGTTCAAAACATAGAAAGTTATAGTTTCAGTCCTCTTGTACTTAAGTCGGCATTGTGCCTTTTGTATTAAATTCGTATGCAATTTCTGTGTTTCATCGTCAATAAGAAGGTCCAAGGGATACAGTAAACCTGAAGTTAGGCATCGGAATCTAAAACTGGTCTCACAGCAGTGGTTCAAATCATAGAAAGTTAGAGTTTCAGTCCACTTGTACTTAAGTCGGCATTGTGCCTTTTGTATTAAATTCGGATGCAATTTCTGTGTTTCATCGTCAATAAGAAGGTCCAAGGGATACAGTTAACCTGAAGTTAAGTATCTGAATCTAAAACTGGACTCACAGGAGGGGTTCAAATCATAGAAAGTTAGAGTACCAGTCCTCTTGTACTTAAGTCGGCATTGTGCCTTTTTTATTAATTTCGGATGCAATTTCTGTGTTTCATCGTCAATAAGAAGGTCCAAGGGATACAGTAAACCTGACGTGAAGCATCGGAAACTGAAACTGGACTCACAGCAGAGGTTCAAATCATAGAAAGTTAGAGTATCAGTCCTCTTGTACTTAAGTCGGCATTGTGCCTTTTGTATTAAATTCGGATGCAATTTCTGTGTTTCATCGTCAATAGGAAGGTCCAAGGGATACAGTAAACCAGAAGTTAAGCATCGGAATCTAAAACTGGACTCACAGGAGGGGTTGAAATCATAGAAAGTTAGAGTATCAGTCCTCTTGTACTTAAATCGGCATTGTTCCTTTTTATTAAATTCGGAAGCAATTTCTGTGTTTCATCGTCAGTAAGAAGGTCCAAGGGATACAGTAAACCTGACGTGAAGCATCGGAAACTGAAACTGGACTCACAGCAGAGGTTCAAATCATAGAAAGTTAGAGTATCAGTCCTCTTGTACTTAAGTCGGCATTGTGCCTTTTGTATTAAATTCGGATGCAATTTCTGTGTTTCATCGTCAATGAGTGGGTCCAAAGTATACAGTAAACCTGAAGTTAAGTGTCGGAATCTAAAACTGGACTCACAGGAGGGGTTCAAATCATAGAAAGTTAGAGTACCAGTCCTCTTGTACTTAAGTCGGCATTGTGCCTTTTTTATTAAATTCGGATGCAATTTCTGTCATTCATCGTCAATAAGAAGGTCCCAGGGATACAGTAAATTTGAAGTGAAGCATCGGAAACTAAAACTGGACTCACAGCAGAGGTTCAAATCATAGAAAGTTAGAGTTTCAGTCCTCTTGTACTTAAGTCGGCATTGTGCCTTTTGTATTAAATTCGGATGCAATTTCTGTGTTTCATCGTCAATAAGAGGGTCCAAGGGATACAGTAAACTCGAAGTGAAGCATCGGAATCTAAAACTGGACTCACAGGAGGGGTTCAAATCATAGAAAGTTAGAGTATTAGTCTGCTTGTACTTTAGCCGGCATTGTGCATTTTGTATTAAATTCGGTTCCAATTTCTGTGTTTCATCGTCAATAAGAAGGTCCAAGGGATACAGTAAATCTGAAGTTAAGCATCGGAATCTAAAACTGGTCTCACAGCAGTGGTTCAAATCGTAGAGAGTTAGAGTTTCAGTCCTCTTGTACTTAAGTCGGCATTGTGCCTTTTGTATTAAATTCGGATGCAATTTCTGTGTTTCATCGTCAATAAGATGGTCCAAGGGATACAGTAAACCTGAAGTTAAGCATCGGAATCTAAAACTGGACTCACAGGAGGGGTTCAAATCATAGAAAGTTAGAGTACCAGTCCTCTTGTACTTAGGTCGGCATTGTGCCTTTTTTATTAATTTCGGATGCAATTTCTGTGTTTCATCGTCAATAAGAACGTCCAAGGGATACAGTAAACCTGACGTGAAGCATCAGAAACTGAAACTGGACTCACAGCAGAGGTTCAAATCATAGAAAGTTAGAGTATCAGTCCTCTTGTACTTAAGTCGGCATTGTGCCTTTTGTATTAAATTCGGATGCAATTTCTGTGTTTCATCGTCAATGAGAGGGTCCAAGGTATACAGTAAACCTGAAGTGAAGCATCGGAAACTAAAACTGGACTCACAGCATAGGTTCAATTCATAGGAAGTTAGAGTTTCAGTCCTCTTGTACTTAAGTCGGCATTGTGCCTTTTGTATTAAATTCGGATGCAATTTCTGTGTTTCATCGTCAATAAGAAGGTCCAAGGGATACAGTAAACCTGAAGTGCAGCATCGGAAACTAAAACTGGACTCACAGCAGAGGTTCACATCATAGAAAGTTAGAGTTTCAGTCCTCTTGTATGTAAGACGGCATTGTGACTTTTGTATTAAATTCGGCTGCAATTTCTGTGTTTCATCGTCAATAAGAAGGTCCAAGGGATACAGTAAACCTGAAGTTAAGCATCGGAAACTAAAACTGGACTCACAGCAGAGGTTCACATAATAGAAAGTTAGTGTTTCAGTCCTCTTGTACGTAAGTCGGCATTGTGCCTTTTGTATTAAATTCGGAAGCAATTTCTGTGTTTCATCGTCAATAAGAAGGTCCAAGGGATACAGTAAACCTGAAGTGAAGCATCGGAAACTAAAACTGGACTCACAGCAGAGGTTCAAATCATAGAAAGTTCGAGTTTCGGTGCTCTTGTACTTAAGTCGGCATTGTGCCTTTTGTATTAAATTCGGATGCAATTTCTGTGTTTCATCGTCAATAAGAGGGCCCATGGGATACAGTGAACTCGACGTGAAGCATCGGAATCTAAAACTGGACTCACAGGAGGGGTTCAAATCATCGAAAGTTAGAGTATCAGTCCTCTTGTACTTAAATCGACATTGTTCCTTTTTATTAAATTCGGATGCAATTTCTGTGTTTCATCGTCAGTAAGAAGGTCCAAGGGATACAGTAAACCTGACGTGAAGCATCGGAAACTAAAGCTGGACTCACAGCAGAGGTTCAAATCAAAGAAAGTTAGAGTATCAGTCCTCTTGTACTTAAGTCGGCATTGTGCCTTTTGTATTAAATTCGGATGCAATTTCTGTGTTTCATCGTCAATAAGAAGGTCCAAGGGAAACCGTAAACCTGAAGTAAAGCATCGGAAACTAAAACTGGACTCACAGCATAGGTTCAAAACATAGAAAGTTATAGTTTCAGTCCTCTTGTACTTAAGTCGGCATTGTGCCTTTTGTATTAAATTCGGATGCAATTTCTGTGTTTCATCGTCAATAAGAAGGTCCAAGGGAAACAGTAAACCAGAAGTTAAGCATCGGAATCTAAAACTGGACTCACAGGAGGGGTTCAAATCATAGAAAGTTAGAGTATCAGTCCTCTTGTACTTAAATCGGCATTGTTCCTTTTTCTTAAATTCGGATGCAATTTCTGTGTTTCATCGTCAGTAAGAAGGTCCAAGGGATACAGTAAACCTGACGTGAAGCATCGGAAACTAAAACTGGACTCACAGCAGAGGTTCAAATCATACAAATTTAGAGTATCAGTCCTCTTGTACTTAAGTCGGCATTGTGCCTTTTGTATTAAATTCGGATGCAATTTCTGTGTTTCATCGTCAATAAGAAGGTCCAAGGGAAACAGTAAACCTGAAGTAAAGCATCGGAAACTAAAACTGGACTCACAGCAGAGGTTCAAATCATAGAAAGTTAGAGTATCAGTCCTCTTGTACTTAGGTCGGCATTGTGCCTTTTGTATTAAATTCGGATGCAATTTTTGTGTTTTTTATCGTCAATAAGAAGGTCCAAGGGAAACAGTAAACCTGAAGTAAAGCATCGGAAACTAAAACTGGACTCACAGCATAGGTTCAAAACATAGAAAGTTATAGTTTCAGTCCTCTTGTACTTAAGTCGGCATTGTGCCTTTTGTATTAAATTCGGATGCAATTTCTGTGTTTCATCGTCAATAAGAAGGTCCAAGGGATACAGTAAACCTGAAGTTAAGCATCGGAATCTAAAACTGGTCTCACAGCAGTGGTTCAAATCATAGAAAGTTAGAGTTTCAGTCCTCTTGTACTTAAGTCGGCATTGTGCCTTTTGTATTAAATTCGGATGCAATTTCTGTGTTTCATCGTCAATAAGAAGGTCCAAGGGATACAGTAAATCTTAAGTTAAGTATCGGAATCTAAAACTGGACTCACAGGAGGGGTTCAAATCATAGAAAGTTAGAGTACCAATCCTCTTGTACTTAAGTCGGCATTGAGCCTTTTTTATTAATTTCGGATGCAATTTCTGTGTTTCATCGTCAATAAGAAGGTCCAAGGGATACAGTAAATCTGAAGTTAAGCATCGGAATCTAAAACTGGTCTCACAGCAGTGGTTCAAATCGTAGAGAGTTAGAGTTTCAGTCCTCTTGTACTTAAGTCGGCATTGTGCCTTTTGTATTAAATTCGGATGCAATTTCTGTGTTTCATCGTCAATAAGATGGTCCAAGGGATACAGTAAACCTGAAGTTAAGCATCGGAATCTAAAACTGGACTCACAGGAGGGGTTCAAATCATAGAAAGTTAGAGTACCAGTCCTCTTGTACTTAGGTCGGCATTGTGCCTTTTTTATTAATTTCGGATGCAATTTCTGTGTTTCATCGTCAATAAGAACGTCCAAGGGATACAGTAAACCTGACGTGAAGCATCAGAAACTGAAACTGGACTCACAGCAGAGGTTCAAATCATAGAAAGTTAGAGTATCAGTCCTCTTGTACTTAAGTCGGCATTGTGCCTTTTGTATTAAATTCGGATGCAATTTCTGTGTTTCATCGTCAATGAGAGGGTCCAAGGTATACAGTAAACCTGAAGTGAAGCATCGGAAACTAAAACTGGACTCACAGCATAGGTTCAATTCATAGGAAGTTAGAGTTTCAGTCCTCTTGTACTTAAGTCGGCATTGTGCCTTTTGTATTAAATTCGGATGCAATTTCTGTGTTTCATCGTCAATAAGAAGGTCCAAGGGATACAGTAAACCTGAAGTGCAGCATCGGAAACTAAAACTGGACTCACAGCAGAGGTTCACATCATAGAAAGTTAGAGTTTCAGTCCTCTTGTATGTAAGACGGCATTGTGACTTTTGTATTAAATTCGGCTGCAATTTCTGTGTTTCATCGTCAATAAGAAGGTCCAAGGGATACAGTAAACCTGAAGTTAAGCATCGGAAACTAAAACTGGACTCACAGCAGAGGTTCACATAATAGAAAGTTAGTGTTTCAGTCCTCTTGTACGTAAGTCGGCATTGTGCCTTTTGTATTAAATTCGGAAGCAATTTCTGTGTTTCATCGTCAATAAGAAGGTCCAAGGGATACAGTAAACCTGAAGTGAAGCATCGGAAACTAAAACTGGACTCACAGCAGAGGTTCAAATCATAGAAAGTTCGAGTTTCGGTGCTCTTGTACTTAAGTCGGCATTGTGCCTTTTGTATTAAATTCGGATGCAATTTCTGTGTTTCATCGTCAATAAGAGGGCCCATGGGATACAGTGAACTCGACGTGAAGCATCGGAATCTAAAACTGGACTCACAGGAGGGGTTCAAATCATCGAAAGTTAGAGTATCAGTCCTCTTGTACTTAAATCGACATTGTTCCTTTTTATTAAATTCGGATGCAATTTCTGTGTTTCATCGTCAGTAAGAAGGTCCAAGGGATACAGTAAACCTGACGTGAAGCATCGGAAACTAAAGCTGGACTCACAGCAGAGGTTCAAATCAAAGAAAGTTAGAGTATCAGTCCTCTTGTACTTAAGTCGGCATTGTGCCTTTTGTATTAAATTCGGATGCAATTTCTGTGTTTCATCGTCAATAAGAAGGTCCAAGGGAAACCGTAAACCTGAAGTAAAGCATCGGAAACTAAAACTGGACTCACAGCATAGGTTCAAAACATAGAAAGTTATAGTTTCAGTCCTCTTGTACTTAAGTCGGCATTGTGCCTTTTGTATTAAATTCGGATGCAATTTCTGTGTTTCATCGTCAATAAGAAGGTCCAAGGGAAACAGTAAACCAGAAGTTAAGCATCGGAATCTAAAACTGGACTCACAGGAGGGGTTCAAATCATAGAAAGTTAGAGTATCAGTCCTCTTGTACTTAAATCGGCATTGTTCCTTTTTCTTAAATTCGGATGCAATTTCTGTGTTTCATCGTCAGTAAGAAGGTCCAAGGGATACAGTAAACCTGACGTGAAGCATCGGAAACTAAAACAGGACTCACAGCAGAGGTTCAAATCATACAAATTTAGAGTATCAGTCCTCTTGTACTTAAGTCGGCATTGTGCCTTTTGTATTAAATTCGGATGCAATTTCTGTGTTTCATCGTCAATAAGAAGGTCCAAGGGAAACAGTAAACCTGAAGTAAAGCATCGGAAACTAAAACTGGACTCACAGCAGAGGTTCAAATCATAGAAAGTTAGAGTATCAGTCCTCTTGTACTTAGGTCGGCATTGTGCCTTTTGTATTAAATTCGGATGCAATTTTTGTGTTTTTTATCGTCAATAAGAAGGTCCAAGGGAAACAGTAAACCTGAAGTAAAGCATCGGAAACTAAAACTGGACTCACAGCATAGGTTCAAAACATAGAAAGTTATAGTTTCAGTCCTCTTGTACTTAAGTCGGCATTGTGCCTTTTGTATTAAATTCGGATGCAATTTCTGTGTTTCATCGTCAATAAGAAGGTCCAAGGGATACAGTAAACCTGAAGTTAAGCATCGGAATCTAAAACTGGTCTCACAGCAGTGGTTCAAATCATAGAAAGTTAGAGTTTCAGTCCTCTTGTACTTAAGTCGGCATTGTGCCTTTTGTATTAAATTCGGATGCAATTTCTGTGTTTCATCGTCAATAAGAAGGTCCAAGGGATACAGTAAATCTTAAGTTAAGTATCGGAATCTAAAACTGGACTCACAGGAGGGGTTCAAATCATAGAAAGTTAGAGTACCAATCCTCTTGTACTTAAGTCGGCATTGAGCCTTTTTTATTAATTTCGGATGCAATTTCTGTGTTTCATCGTCAATAAGAAGGTCCAAGGGACACAGTAAACCTGACGTGAAGCATTGGAAACTAAAACTGGACTCACAGCAGAGGTTCAAATCATAGAAAGTTAGAGTATCAGTCCTCTTGTACTTAAGTCGGCATTGTGCTTTTGTATTAAATTCGGATGCAATTTCTGTCTTTCATCGTCAATAAGAAGGTCCAAGGGATACAGTAAACCTGAAGTTAAGCATCGGAATCTAAAACTGGACTCACAGGAGGGGTTCAAATCATAGAAAGTTAGAGCATCAGTCCTCTTGTACTTAAGTCGGCATTGTGCGTTATTTATTAAATTCGGATGCAATTTCTGTGTTTCATCGTCAATAAAAAGGTCCAAGGGATACAGTAAACCTGAAGTTAAGCATCGGAATCTAAAACTGGACTCAACAGGAGGGGTTCAGATCATAGAATGTTAGAGTATCAGTCCTCTTGTACTTAAGTCGGCATTGTGCCTTTTTTATTAAATTCGGATGCAATTTCTGTGTTTCATCGTCAATAAGAAGGTCCCAGGGATACAGTAAATGTGAAGTGAAGCATCGGAAACTAAAACTGGACTCACAGCAGAGGTTCAAATCATAGAAAGTTAGAGTTTCTGTCCTCTTGTACTTAAGTCGGCATTGTGCCTTTTGTAGAAAATTCGGATGCAATTTCTGTGTTTCATCGTCAATTAGAAGGTCCAAGGGATACAGTAAACCTGAAGTTAAGCATCGGAAACTAAAAGTGGACTCACAGCAGAGGTTCAAAACATAGAAAGTTAGAGTTTCAGTCCTCTTGTACTTAAGTCGGCATTGTGCCTTTTGTATTAAATTCGGATGCAATTTCTGTGTTTCATCGTCAATAAGAAGGTCCAAGGGATACAGTAAACCTGAAGTTAAGCATCGGAAACTAAAACTGGACTCACAGCTGAGGTTCAAATCATAGAAAGTTAGAGTTTCAGTCCTCTTGTACGTAAGTCGACATTGTGCCTTTTGTATTAAATTCGGAAGCAATTTCTGTGTTTCATCGTCAATAAGAAGGTCCAAGGGATACAGTAAACCTCAAGTGAAGCATCGGAAACTAAAACTGGACTCACAGCAGAGGTTCAATTCATAGAAAATTAGAGTTTCAGTCCTCTTGTACTTAAGTCGGCATTGTGCCTTTTTTATTAAATTCGGATGCAATTTCTGTGTTTCATCGTCAATAAGAGGGTCCAAGGGATACAGTAAACCCGAAGTGCAGCATTGGAATCTAAGACTGGACTCACAGGAGAGGTTCAAATCATAGAAAGTTAGAATATCAGTCCTTTGGTACTTAAGTCAGCATTGTGCCTTTTGTATTAAATTCGGATGCAATTTCTGTGTTTCATCGTCAATAAGAAGGTCCAAGGGATACAGTAAACCAGAAGTTAAGCATTGGAATCTAAAACTGGACTCACAGGAGGGGTTCAAATCATTGAAAGTTAGAGTATCAGTCCTCTTGTACTTAAGTCGGCATTGTGCCTTTTTTATTAAATTCGGATGCAATTTCTGTGTTTCATCGTCAATACGAAGGTCCAAGGGATACAGTAAACCTGACGTGAAGCATCGGAAACTAAAACTGGACTCACAGCAGAGGTTCAAATCATAGAAAGTTAGAGTATCAGTCCTCTTGTACTTAAGTCGGCATTGTGCTTTTGTATTAAATTCGGATGCAATTTCTGTGTTTCATCGTCAATAAGAAGGTCCAAGGGATACAGTAAACCTGAAGTTAAGCATCGGAATCTAAAACTCGACTCACAGGAGGGGTTCAAATCATAGAAAGTTAGAGCATCAGTCCTCTTGTACTTAAGTCGGCATTGTGCATTTTTTATAAAATTCGGATGCAATTTCTGTGTTTCATCGTCAATAAGAAGGTCCAAGGGATACAGTAAATCTGAAGTTAAGCATAGGAATCTAAAACTGGTCTCACAGCAGTGGTTCAAATCATAGAAAGTAAGAGTGTCAGTCCTCTTGTACTTAAGTCGGCATTGTGCCTTTTGTATTAAATTCGGATGCAATTTCTGTGTTTCATCGCCAATAAGATGATCCAAGGGATACAGTAAACCTGAAGTTAAGCATCGGAATCTAAAACTGGACTCGCAGGAGGGGTTCAAATCATAGAAAGTTGGAGTACCAGTCCTCTTGTACTTAGGTCGGCATTGTGCCTTTTTTATTAATTTCGGATGCAATTTCTGTGTTTCATCGTTAATAAGAACGTCCAAGGGATACAGTAAACCTGACGTGAAGCATCGGAAGCTGAAACTGGACTCACAGCAGAGGTTCAAATCATAGAAAGTTAGAGTATCAGTCCTCTTGTACTTAAGTCGGCATTGTGCCTTTTGTATTAAATTCGGATGCAATTTCTGTGTTTCATCGTCAATGAGAGGGTCCAAGGTATACAGTAAACCTGAAGTGAAGCATCGGAAACTAAAACTGGACTCACAGCATAGGTTCAATTCATAGAAAGTTAGAGTTTCAGTCCTCTTGTACTTAATTCGGCATTGTGCCTTTTGTATTAAATTCGGATGCAATTTCTGTGTTTCATCGTCAATAAGAAGGTCCAAGGGAAACAATAAACCTGAAGTAAAGCAACGGAAACTAAAACTGGACTCACAGCAGAGGATCAAATTATAGAAAGTTAGAGTATCAGTGCTCTTGTACTTAAGTCGGCATTGTGCTTTTTGTATTAAATTCGGATGCAATTTCTGTGTTTCATCGTCAATGAGAAGGTCCAAGGGAAACAGTAAACCTGAAGTAAAGCATCGGAAACTAAAACTGGACTCACAGCATAGGTTCAAAACATAGAAAGTTATAGTTTCAGTCCTCTTGTACTTAAGTCGGCATTGTGCCTTTTGTATTAAATTCGGATGCAATTTCTGTGTTTCATCGTCAATAAGAAGGTCCAAGGAATACAGTAAACCTGAAGTTAAGCATCGGAATCTAAAACTGGTCTCACAGCAGTGGTTCAAATCATACAAAGTTAGAGTTTCAGTCCTCTTGTACTTAAGTCGGCATTGTGACTTTTGTATTAAATTCGGATGCAATTTCTGTGTTTCATCGTCAATAAGAAGGTCCAAGGGATACAGTAAACCTGAAGTTAAGTATCGGAATCTAAAACTGGACTCACAGGAGAGGGGTTCAAATCATAGAAAGTTAGAGTACCAGTCCTCTTGTACTTAAGTCGGCATTGTGCCTTTTTTATTAATTTCGGATGCAATTTCTGTGTTTCATCGTCAATAAGAAGGTCCAAGGGATACAGTAAACCTGACGTGAAGCATCGGAAACTAAAACTGGACTCACAGCAGAGGTTCAAATCATAGAAAGTTAGAGTATCAGTCCTCTTGTACTTAAGTCGGCATTGTGCTTTTGTATTAAATTCGGATGCAATTTCTGTCTTTCATCGTCAATAAGAAGGTCCAAGGGATACAGTAAACCTGAAGTTAAGCATCGGAATCTAAAACTGGACTCACAGGAGGGGTTCAAATCATAGAAAGTTAGAGCATCAGTCCTCTTGTACTTAAGTCGGCATTGTGCCTTTTTTATCAAATTCGGATGCAATTTCTGTGTTTCATCGTCAATAAGAAGGTCCAAGGGATACAGTAAACCTGAAGTTAAGCATCGGAATCTAAAACTGGTCTCAACAGGAGGGGTTCAAATCATAGAATGTTAGAGTATCACACCTCTTGTACTTAAGTCGGCATTGTGCCGTTTTTATTAAATTCGGATGCAATTTCTGTGTTTCATCGTCAATACGAAGGTCCCAGGGATACAGTAAATGTGAAGTGAAGAATCGGAAACTAAAACTGGACTCACAGCAGAGGTTCAAATCATAGAAAGTTAGAGTTTCAGTCCTCTTGTACTTAAGTCGGCATTGTGCCTTTTGTATTATATTCGGATGCAATTTCTGTGTTTTCATCGTCAATAAGAAGGTCCAAGGGATATAGTAAACCAGAAGTGAAGCATCGGAAACTAAAACTGGACTCACAGCAGAGGTTCAAAACATAGAAAGTTAGAGTTTCAGTCCACTTGTACTTATGTCGGCATTGGTGCCTTTTGTATTAAATTCGGATGCAATTTCTGTGTTTCATCGTCAATAAGAAGGTCCAAGGGATACAGTAAACCTGAAGTTAAGCATCGGAAACTAAAACTGGACTCACAGCAGAGGTTCTAATCATAGAAAGTTAGAGTTTCAGTCCTCTTGTACGTAAGTCCGACATTGTGCCTTTTGTATTAAATTCGGAAGCAATTTCTGTGTTTCATCGTCAATAAGAAGGTCCAAGGGATACAGTAAACCTCAATTGAAGCATCGGAAACTGAAACTGGACTCACAGCAGAGGTTCAATTCATAGAAAATTAGAGTTCCAGTCCTCTTGTACTTAAGTCGGCATTGTGCCTTTTTTATTAAATTCGGATGCAATTTCTGTGTTTCATCGTCAATAAGAGGGTCCAAGGGATACAGTAAACCCGAAGTGAAGCATTGGAATCTAAAACTAGACCTCACAGGAGAGGTTCAAATCATAGAAAGTTAGAATATCAGCCCTTTGGTACTTAAGTCGGCATTGTGCCTTTTGTATTAAATTCGGATGCAATTTCTGTGTTTCATCGTCAATAAGAAGGTCCAAGGGATACAGTAAACCAGACGTTAAGCATTGGAATCTAAAACTGGACTCACAGGTGGGGTTCAAAATCATTGAAAGTTAGAGTATCAGTCCTCTTGTACTTAAGTCGGCATTGGGCCTTTTTTATTAAATTCGGATGCAATTTCTGTGTTTCATCGTCAATAAGAAGGTCCAAGGGATACAGTAAACCTGACGTGAAGCATCGGAAACTAAAACTGGACTCACAGCAGAGGTTCAAATCAAGAAAGTTAGAGTATCAGTCCTCTTGTACTTAAGTCGGCATTGTGCTTTTGTATTAAATTCGGATGCAATTTCTGTGTTTCATCGTCAATAAGAAGGTCCAAGGGATACAGTGAACCTGAAGTTAAGCATCGGAATCTAAAACTCGACTCACAGGAGGGGTTCAAATCATAGAAAGTTAGAGCATCAGTCCTCTTGTACTTAGGTCGGCATTGTGCCTTTTTTATTATATTCGGATGCTATTTCTGTGTTTCATCGTCAATAAGAAGGTCCAAGGGATACAGTAAACCTGAAGTTAAGCATCGGAATCTAAAACTGGACCTCAACAGTTGGGGTTCAAATCATAGAATGTTAGAGTATCAGTCCTCTTGTACTTAAGTCGGCATTGTGCCTTTTTTATTAAATTCGGATGCAATTTCTGTGTTTCATCGTCAATAAGAAGGTCCCAGGGATACAGTAAATGTGAAGTGAAGCATCGGAAACTAAAACTGGACTCACAGCAGAGGTCCAAATCATAGAAAGTAAGAGTATCAGTCCTCTTGTACTTAAGTCGGCATTGTGCCTTTTGTATTAAATTCGGATGCAATTTGTGTGTTTCATCGTCAATAAGAAGGTCCAAGGGATACAGTAAACCTGAAGTGAAGCATCGGAAACTAAAACTGGACTCACTGCAGAGGTTCAAAACATAGAAAGTTAGAGTTTCAGTCCTCTTGTACTTAAGTCGGCATTGTGCCTTTTGTATTAAATTCGGATGCAATTTCTGTGTTTCATCGTCAATAAGAAGGTCCAAGGGATACAGTAAACCTGAAGTTAAGCATCGGAAACTAAAACTGGACTCACAGCAGAGGTTCAAATCATAGTTAGTTAGAATATCACTCCTTTGGTACTGAAGTCGGCATTGTGCCTTTTGTATTAAATTCGGATGCAATTTCTGTGTTTCATCGTCTATAAGAAGGTCCAAGGGATACAGTAAACCAGAAGTTAAGCATTGGAATTTAAACTGGACTCATAGGAGGGGTTAAATCATTGAAAGTTAGAGTATCAGTCCTCTTGTACTTAAGTCGGCATTGTGCCTTTTTTATTAAATTCGGATGCAATTTCTGTGTTTCATCGTCAATAAGAAGGTCCAAAGGATACAGTAAACCTGACGTGAAGCATCGGAAACTAAAACTGGACTCACAGCAGAGGTTCAAATCATAGAAAGTTAGAGTATCAGTCCTCTTGTACTTAAGTCGGCATTGTGCTTTTGCATTAAATTCGGATGCAATTTCTGTGTTTCATCGTCAATAAGAAGGTCCAAGGATACAGTAAACCTGAAGTTAAGCATCGGAATCTAAAACTCGACTCACAGAACGGGTTCAAATCATAGAAAGTTAGAGCATCAGTCCTCTTGTACTTAAGTCGGCATTGTGCCTTTTTTATTAAATTCAGATGCAATTTCTGTGTTTCATCGTCAATAAGAAGGTCCAAGGGATACAGTAAACCTGAAGTTAAGCATCGGAATCTAAAACTGGACTCAACAGGAGGGGTTCAAGTCATAGAATGTTAGAGTATCAGTCCTCTTGTACTTAAGTCGGCATTGTGCCTTTTTTATTAAATTCGGATGCAATTTCTGTGTTTCATCGTCAATAAGAAGGTCCCAGGGATACAGTAAATGTGAAGTGAAGCATCGGAAACTAAAACTGGACTCACAGCAGAGGTTCAAATCATAGAAAGTTAGAGTTTCAGTCCTCTTGTACGTAAGTCGGCATTGTGCCTTTTGTATTAAATTCGGAAGCAATTTCTGTGTTTCATCGTCAATAAGTAGGTCCAATGGATACAGTAAACCTTAAGTGAAGCATCGTAAAACTAAAACTGGACTCACAGCAGAGCTTCAATTCATAGAAAATTAGAGTTTCGTCCTCTTGTACTTAAGTCGGCATTGTGCCTTTTTTATTAAATTCGATGCAATTTCTGTGTTTCATCGTCAATAAGAAGGTCCAAGGGATACAGTAAACCAGAAGTTAAGCATTGGAATCTAAAAACTGGACTCACAGGAGGGGTTCAAATCATAGAAAGTTAGAGTATCAGTCCTCTTGTACCTAAGTCGGCATTGTGGCTTTTTTATTAAATTAGGATGCAATTTCTGTGTTTCATCGTCAATAAGAAGGTCCAAGGGATATAGAAAACCTGAAGTGAAGCATCGGAAACTAAAACTGGACTCAAAGGAGGGGTTCAAATCATAGAAAGTTAGAGAATCAGTCCTCTTGTACTTCAGTCGGCATTGTGCCTTTTTTATTAAATTCGGATGCAGTTTCTGTGTTTCATCGTCAATAAGAAGGTCCAAGGGATACAGTAAACCTGAAGTGAAGCATCTTGAACTAAAACTGGACTCACAGCAGAGGTTCAAATCATTGAAAGTTAGAGTATCTGTAGCCCTGTGCTTAAGTCGGCATTATGCCTTTTGTATTGACTTCGGATGCAATTTCTGTGTTTCATCGTCAACAAGAAGCTCCAAGGGATATAGTAAACCTGAAGTGAAGCATCGGAAACTAAAACTGGACTCACAGCAGAGGTTCAAATCATAGAAAGTTATAGTTTCAGTCCTCTAGTCCTTAAGTCGGCACTGGGCCTTTTTTATTAAATTTGGATGCAATTTCTGTGGTTCATCGTCGGTAAGAAGGTCCAAGGGATACAGTAAACCTGAAGTTCAGCATCGGAAACTAAAACTGGACTCACAGGAGGGGTTCAAATCATAGAAAGTTAGAGTATCAGTCCTCTTGTACTTAAGACGGCATTGTGTCTTTTGTATTAAATTCGGATGCAATTTCTGTGTTTCATCGTCACTAAGAAGGTCCAAGGGATACAGTAAACCTGAAGTTAAGCAACGTAATCTAAAACTAAACTCACAGAAGGGGTTCAAATCATAGAAATTTAGAGTATCAGTCCTCTTGTACTTAAGTCGGCATTGTGCCTTTTTTATTAAATTCGGCTGCAATTTCTGTGTTTCATCGTCAATTAGATGGTCCAAGGGATACAGTAAACCTGAAGTGAAGCATCAGAAACTAAAACTGGACTCACAGCAGAGGTCCAAATCATAGAAACTTAGAGTATCAGTCCTCTTGTACTTAAGTCGGCATTGTGCCTTTTGTATTAAATTCGGATGCAATTTCTGTGTTTCATCGTCAATAAGAAGGTCCAAGGGATACAGTAAACCTGAAGTGAAACATCGGAAACTTAAACTGGACTCACAGCAGAGGTTCAAATCATATAAAGTTAGAGTTTCAGTCCTCTTGTACTTATGTCAGCATTGTGCCTTTTGTATTAAATTCGGATGCAATTTCTGTGTTTCATCGTCAATAGGAAGGTCCAAGGGATACAGTAAACCAGAAGTTAAGCATCGGAATCCGAAACTGGACTCACAGGAGGGGTTCAAATCACAGAAAGTTAGAGCATCAGTCCTCTTGTACTTAAGTCGGCACTGTGCCTTTTTTATTAAATTCGGATGCAATTTCTGTTTTTCATCGTCAGTAAGAAGGTCCAAGGGATACAGTAAACCTGAAGTGAAGCATCAGAAACTAAAACTGGACTCACTGCAGAGGTTCAAAACATAGAAAGTTAGAGTTTCAGTCCTCTTGTACTTAAGTCGGCATTGTGCCTTTTGTATTAAATTCGGATGCAATTTCTGTGTTTCATCGTCAATAAGAAGGTCCAAGGGATACAGTAAACCTGAAGTTAAGCATCGGAAACTAAAACTGGACTCACAGCAGAGGTTCAAATCATAGAAAGTTAGAATATCACTCCTTTGGTACTTAAGTCGGCATTGTGCCTTTTGTATTAAATTCGGATGCAATTTCTGTGTTTCATCGTCTATAGGAAAGTCCAAGGGATACAGTAAACCAGAAGTTAAGCATTGGAATCTAAAACTGGACTCATAGGAGGGGTTAAATCATTGAACGTTAGAGTATCAGTCCTCTTGTACTTCAGTCGGCATTGTGCCTTTTTTATTAAATTCGGATGCAATTTCTGTGTTTCATCGTCAATAAGAAGGTCCAAGGGATACAGTAATCCTGACGTGAAGCATCGGAAACTAAAACTGGACTCACAGCAGAGGTTCAAATCATAGAAAGTTAGAGTATCAGTCCTCTTGTACTTAAGTCGGCATTGTGCTTTTGCATTAAATTCGGATGCAAAATCTGTGTTCCATCGTCAATAAGAAGGTCCAAGGGATACAGTAAACCTGAAGTTAAGCATCGGAATCTAAAACCGGACTCACAGGAGGGGTTCAAATCATAGAAAGTTAGAGTATCAGTCCTCTTGTACTTAAGTCGGCATTGTGTCTTTTTTATTAAGTTCGGATGCAATTTCTGTGTTTCATCGTCAATAAGAAGGTTCAAAGGATACAGTAAACCTGACGTTAAGCAACAGAATCTAAAACTGGACTCACAGGAGTGGTTCAAATCATACAAAGTTAGAGTATCAGTCCTCTTGTACTTAACTCGGCATTGTGCCTTTTTTATTAAATTCGGATGCAATTTCTGTGTTTCATCGTCAATAAGATGGTCCAAGGGATACAGTAAACCTGAAGTGAAGCATCATAAACTAAAACTGGACTCACAGCAGAGGTTCAAATCATAGAAAGTTAGAGTATCAGTCCTCTTGTACTTAAGTCGGCATTGTGCCTTTTTTATTAAATTCGGATGCAATTTCTGTGTTTCATCGTCAATAAGAAGGTACCAGGGATACAGTAAATGTGAAGTGAAGCATCGGAAACTAAAACTGGACTCACAGCAGAGGTTCAAATCATAGAAAGTTAGAGTTTCAGTCCCCTTGTACTTAAGTCGGCATTGTGCCTTTTGTATTAAATTCGGATGCAATTTCTGTGTTTCATCGTCAATAGGAAGATCCAAGGGATATAGTAAACCTGAAGTGAAGCATCGGAAACTAAAACTGGACTCACAGCAGAGGTTCAATTCATAGAAAGTTAGAGTTTCAGTCCTCTAGTCCTTAAGTCGGCATTGGGCCTTTTTTATTAAATTTGGATGCAATTTCTGTGGTTCATCGTCAGTAAGAAGGTCCAAGGGATACTGTAAACCTGAAGTTGAGCATCGGAAACTAAAACTGGACTCACAGGAGGGGTTCAAATCATAGAAAGTTAGAGTATCAGTCCTCTTGTACTTAAGTCGGCATTGTGCCTTTTGTATTAAATTCGGATGCAATTTCTGTGTTTCATCGTCAATAAGAAGGTCCAAGGGATACAGTAAACCTGAAGTTAAGCAACGTAATCTAAAACTGGACTCACAGAAGGGGTTCAAATCATAGAAAGTTAGAGTATCAGTCCTCTTGTACTTAAGTCGGCATTGTGCCTTTTTTATTAAATTCGGCTGCAATTTCTGTCTTTCATCGTCAATAAGATGGTCCAAGGGATACAGTAAACCTGAAGTGAAGCATCAGAAACTAAAACTGGACTCACAGCAGAGGTTCAAAACATATAAAGTTAGAGTATCAGTCCTCTTGTACTTAAGTCGGCATTGTGCCTTTTGTATTAAATTCGGATGCAATTTCTGTGTTTCATCGTCAATAAGAAGGTCCAAGGGATACAGTAAACCTGAAGTGAAACATCGGAAACTTAAACTGGACTCACAGCAGAGGTTCAAATCATAGAAAGTTACAGTTTCAGTCTTCTTGTACATCAGTCGGCATTGTGCCTTTTGTATTAAATTCGGATGCAATTTCTGTGTTTCATCGTCAATAAGAAGGTCCAAGGGATACAGTAAACCTGAAGTGAAGTAACGGAAACTAAAACTGAACTCACAGCAGAGGTTCAAATCATAGAAAGTTTGAGTTTCAGTCCACTTGTACTTAAGTCGGCATTGTGCCTTTTGTATTAAATTCGGATGCAATTTCTGTGTTTCATCGTCAATAAGAAGATCCAAGGGATATAGTGAACCTGAAGTGAAGCATCGGAAACTAAAACTGGACTCACAGCAGTGTTCAAATCATAGAAAGTTAGAGTTTCAGTCCTCTTGTACTTAAGTCGCCATTGTGCCTTTTTTATTAAATTCGGATGCAATTTCTGTGTTTCATCGTCAATAAGAAGGTCCAAGGGATACAGTAAACCTGAAGTGAAGCATCGGAAACTAAAACTGGACTCACAGGAGGAGTTCAAATCATAGAAAGTTAGAGTATCAGTCCTCTTGTACTTAAGTCGTCATTGTGTCGTTTTTATTAAATTCGGATGCAATTTCTGTGTTTTATCGTCAATAAGAAGGTCCAAGGGATACAGTAAACCTGAAGTTAAGCATCGGAATCTAAAACTGGACTCACAGGAGGGGTTCAAATCATAGAAAGTTGGAGTATCAGTCCTCTTGTACTTAAGTCGGCATTGTGCCTTTTCTATTAAATTCGGATGCAATATCTGTGTTTCATCGTCAATAAGAAGGTCCAAGGGCTACAGTAAACCTGAAGTGAAGCATCGGAAACTTAAACTCCACCCACAGCAGAGGTTCAAATCATAGAAAGTTACAGTTTCAGTCCTCTTGTACTTAAGTCGGCATTGTGCCTCTTGTATTAAATTCTGATGCAATTTCTGTGTTACATCGTCAATAAGAAGGTCCAAGGGATACAGTAAACCTGAAGTGAAACATCGGAAACTTAAACTGGACTCACAGCAGAGGTTCAAATCATATAAAGTTAGAGTTTCAGTCCTCTTGTACTTAAGTCGGCATTGTGCCTTTTGTATTAAATTCGGATGCAATTTCTGTGTTTCATCGTCAATCGGAAGGTCCAAGGGATACAGTAAACCAGAAGTTAAGCATCGGAATCCGAACCTGGACTCACAGGAGGGGTTCAAATCATAGAAAGTTAGAGTATCAGTCCTCTTGTACTTAAGTCGTCATTGTGTCGTTTTTATTAAATTCGGATGCAATTTCTGTGTTTCATCGTCAATAAGAAGATCCAAGGGATACAGTAAACCTGAAGTTAAGCATCGGAATCTAAAACTGGACTCACAGGAGGGGTTCAAATCATAGAAAGTTGGAGTATCAGTCCTCTTGTACTTAAGTCGGCATTGTGATCTTTTTATTAAATTCGGATGCAATTTCTGTGTTTCATCGTCAATAAGATGGTCCAAGGGATACAGTAAACCTGAAGTGAAGCATCGGAAACTAAAACTGGACTCACAGCAGAGGTTCAAATCATAGAAAGTTAGAGTATCTGTCCTCTTGTACTGAAGTCGGCATTGTGCCTTTTGCATTAAATTCGGATGCAATTTCTGTGTTACATCGTCAATAAGAAAGTCCAAGGGATACAGTAAACCTGAAGTGAAGCATCGGAAACTTAAACTGGTATCACAGCAGAGGTTCAAATCACAGAAAGTTACAGTTTCAGTCTTCTTGTACTTCAGTCGTCATTGTGCCTTTTGTATTAAATTCGGATGCAATTTCTGTGTTTCATCGTCAATAAGAAGGTCCAAGGGATACAGTAAACCTGAAGTGAAGCAACGGAAACTAAAACTGAACTCACAGCAGAGGTTCAAATCATAGAAAGTTTGAGATTCAGTCCACTTGTACTTAAGTCGGCATTGCGCCTTTTGTATTAAATTCTGATGCAATTTCTGTGTTTCATCGTCAATAAGAAGATCCAAGGGATATAGTGAACCTGAAGTGAAGCATCGGAAACTAAAACTGGACTCACAGCAGAGGTTCTAATCATAGAAAGTTAGAGTTTCAGTCCTCTTGTACTTAAGTCGGCATTGTGCCTTTTTTATTAAATTCGAATGCAATTTCTGTGTTTCATCGTCAATAAGAGGGTCCAAGGGATACAGTAAACCTGAAGTGAAGCATCGGAAACTAAAACTGGACTCACAGGAGGAGTTCAAATCATAGAAAGTTAGAGTATCAGTCCTCTTGTACTTAAGTTGTCATTGTGTCGTTTTTATTAAATTCGGATGCAATTTCTGTGTTTCATCGTCAATAAGAAGGTCCAAGGGATACAGTAAACCTGAAGTTAAGCATCGGAATCTAAAACTGGACTCACAGGAGGGGTTCAAATCATAGAAAGTTGGAGTATCAGTCCTCTTGTACTTAAGTCGGCATTGTGCTTTTTCTATTAAATTCGGATGCAATATCTGTGTTTCATCGTCAATAAGAAGGTCCAAGGGCTACAGTAAACCTGAAGTGAAGCATCGGAAACTAAAACTGGACTCACAGCAGAGGTTCAAATCATAGAAAGTTAGAGTATCAGTCCTCTTGTACTTAAGTCGGCATTGTGCCTTTTGTATTAAATTCGGATGCAATTTCTGTGTTTCATCGTCAATAAGAAAGTCCAAGGGATACAGTAAACCAGAAGTTAAGCATTGGAATCTAAAACTGGACTCACAGGATGGGTTCAAATCATAGAAATTAAGAGTATCAGTCCTCTTGTACTTAAGTCGGCATTGTGCCTCTTTTATTAAATTCGGATGCAATTTCTGTGTTTCATCGTCAACAAGAAGGTCCAAGGTATATAGTAAACCTGAAGTGAAGCATCGGAAACTAAAACCGGACTCACAGGAGGGGTTCAAATCATAGAAAGTTAGAGTATCAGTCCTCTTGTACTTCTGTCGGCATTATGCCTTTTTTATTAAATTCGGATGCAGTTTCTGTGTTTCATCGTCAATAAGAAGGTCCAAGGGATACAGTAAACCTGAAGTGAAGCATCTTGAATTAAAACTGGACTCACAGCAGAGGTTCAAATCATAGAAAGTTAGAGTATCAGTCGCCTTGTACTTAACTCGGCATTGTGCCTTTTGTATTGACTTCGGATGCAATTTCTGTGTTTCATCGTCAATAAGAAGGTCCAAGGGATACAGTAAAACTGAAGTTAAGCATCGGAATCTGTAACTGGACTCACAGGAGGGGTTCAAATCGTAGAAAGTTAGAGTATCAGTCCTCTTGTACTGAAGTCGGCATTGTGTCTTTTTTATTAAACTCGGATGCAATTTCTGTGTTTCATCGTCAATAAGAAGGTCCAAAGGATACAGTAAACCTGAAGTTAAGCAACGGAATCTAAAACTGGACTCACAGGAGGGGTTCAAATCACAGAAAGTTAGTTTATCAGTCCTCTGGTACTTAAGTCGGCATTGTGCATTTTTTATTAAATTCGGATGCAATTTCTGTGTTTCATCGTCAATAAGATGGTCCAAGGGATACAGTAAACCTGAAGTGAAGCATCAGAAACTAAAACTGGACTCACAGCAGAGGTTCTAATCATAGAAAGTTAGAGTATCACTCCTCTTGTACTTAATTCGTCATTGTGCCTTTTGTATTAAATTCGGATGCAATTTCTGTGTTTCATCGTCATTAAGAAGGTCCAAGGGATACAGTAAACCTGAAGTGAAGCATCGGAAACTTAAACTGGAACTCACAGCAGAGGTTCAAATCATAGAAAGTTACAGTTTCAGTCCTCTTGTACTTAAGTCGGCATTGTGCCTTTTGTATTAAATTCGGATGCAATTTCTGTGTTTCATCGTCAATAGGAAGGTCCAAGAGATACAGTAAACCAGAAGTTAAGCATCGGAATCCAAAACTGGACTCACAGGAGGGGTTCAAATCATAGAAAGTTGGAGTATCAGTCCTCTTGTACTTAAGTCGGCATTGTGCCTTTTGTATTAAATTCGGATGCAATATCTGTGTTTCATCGTCAATAAGAAGGTCCAAGGGATACAGTAAACCTGAAGTGAGGCATCGGAAACTAAAACTGGACTCACAGGAGGGGTTCAAATCATAGAAAATTAGAGTATCAGTCCTCTTGTACTTAAGTCGTCATTGTGTCGTTTTTATTAAATTCGGATGCAATTTCTGTGTTTCATCGTCAATAAGAAGGACCAAGGGATACAGTAAACCTGAAGTTAAGCATCGGAAACTAAAACTGGACTCACAGGAGGGGTTCAAATCGTAGAAAGTTAGAGTATCAGTCCTCTTGTACTTAAGTCGGCATTGTGCCTTTTGTATTAAATTCGGATGCAATTTCTGTGTTTCATCGTCAATAAGAAGGTCCAAGGGATACAGTAAACCTGAAGTTAAGCAACGGAATCTAAAACTGGACTCACAGGAGGGGTTCAAATCATAGAAAGTTAGAGTATCAGTCCTCTTGTACTTAACACGGCATTGTGCCTTTTTATTAAATTCGGATGCAATTTCTGTGTTTCATCGTCAATAAGATGGTCCAAGGGATACAGTAAACCTGAAGTGAAGCATCAGAAACTAAAACTGGACTCACAGCAGAGGTTCAAATCATAGAAAGTTAGAGTATCAGTCCTCTTGTACTTAAGTCGGCATAGTGCCTTTTGTATCAAATTCGGATGCAATTTCTGTGTTTCATCGTCATTAAGAAGGTCCAAGGAATACAGTAAACCTGAAGTGAAACATCGGAAACTTAAACTGGACTCACAGCAGAGGTTCAAATCATATAAAGTTAGAGTTTCAGTCCTCTTGTACTTAAGTCGGCATTGTGCCTTTTCTATTAAATTCGGATGCAATATCTGTGTTTCATCGTCAATAAGAAGGTCCAAGGGCTACAGTAAACCTGAAGTGAAGCATCGGAAACTAAAACTGGACTCACAGCAGAGGTTCAAATCATAGAAAGTTAGAGTATCAGTCCTCTTGTACTTAAGTCGGCATTGTGCCTTTTGTATTAAATTCGAATGCAATTTCTGTGTTTCATCGTCAATAAGAAGGTCCAAGGGATACAGTAAACCTGAAGTGAAGCTTCGGAAACTTAAACTCCACCCACAGCAGAGGTTCAAATCATAGAAAGTTACAGTTTCAGTCCTCTTGTACTTAAGTCGGCATTGTGCCTCTTGTATTAAATTCTGATGCAATTTCTGTGTTACATCGTCAATAAGAAGGTCCAAGGGATACAGTAAACCTGAAGTGAAACATCGGAAACTTAAACTGGACTCACAGCAGAGGTTCAAATCATATAAAGTTAGAGTTTCAGTCCTCTTGTACTTAAGTCGGCATTGTGCCTTTTGTATTAAATTCGGATGCAATTTCTGTGTTTCATCGTCAATCGGAAGGTCCAAGGGATACAGTAAACCAGAAGTTAAGCATCGGAATCCGAACCTGGACTCACAGGAGGGGTTCAAATCATAGAAAGTTAGAGAATCAGTCCTCTTGTACTTAAGTCGGCACTGTGCCTTTTTTATTAAATTCGGATGCAATTTCTGTTTTTCATCGTCAGTAAGAAGGTCCAAGGGATACAGTAAACCTGAAGTGAAGCATCGGAAACTAAAACTGGACTCACAGGAGGGCTTCAAATCATAGAAAGTTAGAGTATCAGTCCTCTTGTACTTAAGTCGTCATTGTGTCGTTTTTATTAAATTCGGATGCAATTTCTGTGTTTCATCGTCAATAAGAAGATCCAAGGGATACAGTAAACCTGAAGTTAAGCATCGGAATCTAAAACTGGACTCACAGGAGGGGTTCAAATCATAGAAAGTTGGAGTATCAGTCCTCTTGTACTTAAGTCGGCATTGTGATCTTTTTATTAGATTCGGATGCAATTTCTGTGTTTCATCGTCAATAAGATGGTCCAAGGGATACAGTAAACCTGAAGTGAAGCATCGGAAACTAAAACTGGACTCACAGCAGAGGTTCAAATCATAGAAAGTTAGAGTATCTGTCCTCTTGTACTGAAGTCGGCATTGTGCCTTTTGCATTAAATTCGGATGCAATTTCTGTGTTACATCGTCAATAAGAAAGTCCAAGGGATACAGTAAACCTGAAGTGAAGCATCGGAAACTTAAACTGGTATCACAGCAGAGGTTCAAATCATAGAAAGTTACAGTTTCAGTCTTCTTGTACTTCAGTCGTCATTGTGCCTTTTGTATTAAATTCGGATGCAATTTCTGTGTTTCATCGTCAATAAGAAGGTCCAAGGGATACAGTAAACCTGAAGTGAAGCAACGGAAACTAAAACTGAACTCACAGCAGAGGTTCAAATCATAGAAAGTTTGAGATTCAGTCCACTTGTACTTAAGTCGGCATTGTGCCTTTTGTATTAAATTCGGATGCAATTTCTGTGTTTCATCGTCAATAAGAAGATCCAAGGGATATAGTGAACCTGAAGTGAAGCATCGGAAACTAAAACTGGACTCACAGCAGAGGTTCTAATCATAGAAAGTTAGAGTTTCAGTCCTCTTGTACTTAAGTCGGCATTGTGCCTTTTTTATTAAATTCGAATGCAATTTCTGTGTTTCATCGTCAATAAGAAGGTCCAAGGGATACAGTAAACCTGAAGTGAAGCATCGGAAACTAAAACTGGACTCACAGGAGGAGTTCAAATCATAGAAAGTTAGAGTATCAGTCCTCTTGTACTTAAGTTGTCATTGTGTCGTTTTTATTAAATTCGGATGCAATTTCTGTGTTTCATCGTCAATAAGAAGGTCCAAGGGATACAGTAAACCTGAAGTTAAGCATCGGAATCTAAAACTGGACTCACAGGAGGGGTTCAAATCATAGAAAGTTGGAGAATCAGTCCTCTTGTACTTAAGTCGGCATTGTGCTTTTTCTATTAAATTCGGATGCAATATCTGTGTTTCATCGTCAATAAGAAGGTCCAAGGGCTACAGTAAACCTGAAGTGAAGCATCGGAAACTAAAACTGGACTCACAGCAGAGGTTCAAATCATAGAAAGTTAGAGTATCAGTCCTCTTGTACTTAAGTCGGCATTGTGCCTTTTGTATTAAATTCGGATGCAATTTCTGTGTTTCATCGTCAATAAGAAGGTCCAAGGGATACAGTAAACCAGAAGTTAAGCATTGGAATCTAAAACTGGACTCACAGGATGGGTTCAAATCATAGAAATTTAGAGTATCAGTCCTCTTGTACTTAAGTCGGCATTGTGCCTCTTTTATTAAATTCGGATGCAATTTCTGTGTTTCATCGTCAACAAGAAGGTCCAAGGTATATAGTAAACCTGAAGTGAAGCATCGGAAACTAAAACTGGACTCACAGGAGGGGTTCAAATCATAGAAAGTTAGAGTATCAGTCCTCTTGTACTTCTGTCGGCATTATGCCTTTTTTATTAAATTCGGATGCAGTTTCTGTGTTTCATCGTCAATAAGAAGGTCCAAGGGATACAGTAAACCTGAAGTGAAGCATCTTGAATTACAACTGGACTCACAGCAGAGGTTCAAATCATAGAAAGTTAGAGTATCAGTCGCCTTGTACTTAACTCGGCATTGTGCCTTTTGTATTGACTTCGGATGCAATTTCTGTGTTTCATCGTCAATAAGAAGGTCCAAGGGATACAGTAAAACTGAAGTTAAGCATCGGAATCTGAAACTGGACTCACAGGAGGGGTTCAAATCGTAGAAAGTTAGAGTATCAGTCCTCTTGTACTGAAGTCGGCATTGTGTCTTTTTTATTAAACTCGGATGCAATTTCTGTGTTTCATCGTCAATAAGAAGGTCCAAAGGATACAGTAAACCTGAAGTTAAGCAACGGAATCTAAAACTGGACTCACAGGAGGGGTTCAAATCACAGAAAGTTAGTTTATCAGTCCTCTGGTACTTAAGTCGGCATTGTGCATTTTTTATTAAATTCGGATGCAATTTCTGTGTTTCATCGTCAATAAGATGGTCCAAGGGATACAGTAAACCTGAAGTGAAGCATCAGAAACTAAAACTGGACTCACAGCAGAGGTTCTAATCATAGAAAGTTAGAGTATCACTCCTCTTGTACTTAATTCGTCATTGTGCCTTTTGTATTAAATTCGGATGCAATTTCTGTGTTTCATCGTCATTAAGAAGGTCCAAGGGATACAGTAAACCTGAAGTGAAGCATCGGAAACTTAAACTGGAACTCACAGCAGAGGTTCAAATCATAGAAAGTTACAGTTTCAGTCCTCTTGTACTTAAGTCGGCATTGTGCCTTTTGTATTAAATTCGGATGCAATTTCTGTGTTTCATCGTCAATAGGAAGGTCCAAGAGATACAGTAAACCAAAAGTTAAGCATCGGAATCCAAAACTGGACTCACAGGAGGGGTTCAAATCATAGAAAGTTGGAGTATCAGTCCTCTTGTACTTAAGTCGGCATTGTGCCTTTTGTATTAAATTCGGATGCAATATCTGTGTTTCATCGTCAATAAGAAGGTCCAAGGGATACAGTAAACCTGAAGTGAGGCATCGGAAACAAAAACTGGACTCACAGGAGGGGTTCAAATCATAGAAAATTAGAGTATCAGTCCTCTTGTACTTAAGTCGTCATTGTGTCGTTTTTATTAAATTCGGATGCAATTTCTGTGTTTCATCGTCAATAAGAAGGACCAAGGGATACAGTAAACCTGAAGTTAAGCATCGGAAACTAAAACTGGACTCACAGGAGGGGTTCAAATCGTAGAAAGTTAGAGTATCAGTCCTCTTGTACTTAAGTCGGCATTGTGCCTTTTGTATTAAATTCGGATGCAATTTCTGTGTTTCATCGTCAATAAGAAGGTCCAAGGGATACAGTAAACCTGAAGTTAAGCAACGGAATCTAAAACTGGACTCACAGGAGGGGTTCAAATCATAGAAAGTTAGAGTATCAGTCCTCTTGTACTTAACACGGCATTGTGCCTTTTTATTAAATTCGGATGCAATTTCTGTGTTTCATCGTCAATAAGATGGTCCAAGGGATACAGTAAACCTGAAGTGAAGCATCAGAAACTAAAACTGGACTCACAGCAGAGGTTCAAATCATAGAAAGTTAGAGTATCAGTCCTCTTGTACTTAAGTCGGCATAGTGCCTTTTGTATTAAATTCGGATGCAATTTCTGTGTTTCATCGTCATTAAGAAGGTCCAAGGAATACAGTAAACCTGAAGTGAAACATCGGAAACTTAAACTGGACTCACAGCAGAGGTTCAAATCATATAAAGTTAGAGTTTCAGTCCTCTTGTACTTAAGTCGGCATTGTGCCTTTTGTATTAAATTCGGATGCAATTTCTGTGTTTCATCGTCAATAGGAAGGTCCAAGGGATACAGTAAACCAGAAGTTAAGCATCGGAATCCAAAACTGGACTCACAGGAGGGGTTCAAATCATAGAAAGTTAGAGTATCAGTGCTCTTGTACTTAAGTCGGCACTGTGCCTTTTTTATTAAATTCGGATGCAATTTCTGTTTTTCATCGTCAGTAAGAAGGTCCAAGGGATACAGTAAACCTGAAGTGAAGCATCGGAAACTAAAACTGGACTCACAGGAGGGCTTCAAATCATAGAAAGTTAGAGTATCAGTCCTCTTGTACTTAAGTCGTCATTGTGTCGTTTTTATTAAATTCGGATGCAATTTCTGTGTTTCATCGTCAATAAGAAGGTCCAAGGGATACAGTAAACCTGAAGTTAAGCATCGGAAACTAAAACTGGACTCACAGGAGGGGTTTAAATCATAGAAAGTTAGAGTATCACTCCTCTTGTACTTAAGTCGGCACTGTGCCTTTTGTATTAAATTCGGATGCAATTTCTGTGTTTCATCGTCAATAAGAAGGTCCAAGGGATACAGTAAACCTGAAGTTAAGCAACGGAATCTAAAACTGGACTCACAGGAGGGGTTCAAATCATAGAAAGTTAGAGTATCAGTCCTCTTGTACTTAAGTCGGCATTGTGCCTTTTTTATTACATTCGGATGCAATTTCTGTGTTTCATCGTCAATAAGATGGTCCAAGGGATACAGTAAACCTGAAGTGAAGCATCAGAAACTAAAACTGGACTCACAGCAGAGGTTCAAATCATAGAAAGTTAGAGTATCAGTCCTCTTGTACTTAAGTCGGCATTGTGCCTTTTGTATTAAATTCGGATGCAATTTCTGTGTTTCATCGTCAATAAGAAGGTCCAAGGGATACAGTAAAACTGAAGTGAAACATCGGAAACTTAAACTGGACTCACAGCAGAGGTTCAAATCATATAAAGTTAGAGTTTCAGTCCTCTTGTACTTAAGTCGGCATTGTGCCTTTTGTATTAAATTCGGATGCAATTTCTGTGTTTCATCGTCAACAGGAAGGTCCAAGGGATACAGTAAACCAGAAGTTAAGCATCGGAATCGAAAACTGGACTCACAGGAGGGGTTCAAATCATAGAAAGTTAGAGTATCAGTCCTCTTGTACTTAAGTCGGCACTGTGCCTTTTGTATTAAATTCGGATGCAATTTCTGTGTTACATCGTCAATAAGAAGGTCCAAGGGATACAGTAAACCTGAAGTGAAGCATCGGAAACTTAAACTGGACTCACAGCAGAGGTTCAAATCATAGAAAGTTACAGTTTCAGTCCTCTTGCACTTCAGTCGGCATTGTGCCTTTTGTATTAAATTCGGATGCAATTTCTGTGTTTCATCGTCAATAAGAATGTCCAAGGGATACAGTAAACCTGAAGTGAAGCATCGGAAACTGAAACTGGACTCACAGGAGGGGTTCAAATCATAGAAAGTTAGAGTTTCAGTTCTCTTGTACTTATGTCGGCATTGTGCCTTTTTTATTACATTCGGATGCAATTTCTGTGTTTCATCGTCAGTAAGAAGGTCCAAGGGATACAGTAAACCTGAAGTGAAGCATCGGAAACTAAAACTGGACTCACAGGAGGAGTTCAAATCATAGAAAGTTAGAGTATCAGTCCTCTTGTACTTAAGTCGTCTTTGTGTCGTTTTTATTAAATTCGGATGCAATTTCTGTGTTTCATCGTCAATAAGAAGGTCCAAGGGATACAGTAAACCTGAAGTTAAGCATCGGAATCTAAAACTGGACTCACAGGAGGGGTTCAAATCATAGAAAGTTAGAGTATCAGTCCTCTTGTACTTAAGTCGTCTTTGTGTCGGTTTTATTAAATTCGGATGCAATTTCTGTGTTTCATCGTCAACAGGAAGGTCCAAGGGATACAGTAAACCAGAAGTTAAGCATCGTAATCCAAAACTGGACTCACAGGAGGGTTTCAAATCATAGAAAGTTAGAGTATCAGTCCTCTTGTACTTAAGTCGGCACTGTGCCTTTTTTATTAAATTCGGATGCAATTTCTGTTTTTCATCGTCAGTAAGAAGGTCCAAGGGATACAGTAAACCTGAAGTGAAGCATCGGAAACTAAAACTGGACTCACAGGAGGGCTTCAAATCATAGAAAGTTAAAGTATCAGTCCTCTTGTACTTAAGTCGTCATTGTGTCGTGTACGTAAGTCGGCATTGTGCCTTTTTTATTAAATTCGGATGCAGTTACTGTGTTTCATCGTAAATAAGAAGGTCCAAGGGATACAGTAAACCTGAAGTGAAGCATCGGAAACTAAAACTGGACTCACAGCAGAGGTTCAAATCATAGAAAGTTAGAGTATCTGTCCTCTTGTGCTGAAGTCGGCATTGTGCCTTTTGTATTAAATTCGGATGCAATTTCTGTGTTACATCGTCAATACGAAGGTCCAAGGGATACAGTAAACCTGAAGTGAAGCATCGCAAACTTAAACTGGACTCACAGCAGAGGTTCAAATCATAGAAAGTTACAGTTTCAGTCCTCTTGTACTTCAGTCGGCATTGTGCCTTTTGTATTAAATTCGGATGCAATTTCTGTGTTTCATCGTCAATAAGAAGGTCCAAGGGATACAGTAAACCTGAAGTGAAGCATCGGAAACTAAAACTGGACTCACAGCAGAGGTTCAAATCATAGAAAGTTTGAGTTTCAGTCCACTTGTACTTAAGTCGCCATTGTGCCTTTTGTAATTAATTCGGATGCAATTTCTGTGTTTCATCGTCAATAAGAAGATCCAAGGGATATAGTGAACCTGAAGTGAAGCATCGGAAACTAAAACTGGACTCACAGCAGGGGTTCAAATCATTGAAAGTTAGATTTTCGCTCCTCTTGCACTTAAGTCGGCATTGTGCCTTTTTTATTAAATTCGGATGCAATTTCTGTGTTTCATCGTCAGTAAGAAGGTCCAAGGGATACAGTAAACCTGAAGTGAAGCATCGGAAACTAAAACTGGACTCACAGGAGGAGTTCAAATCATAGAAAGTTAGAGTATCAGTCCTCTTGTACTTAAGTCGTCTTTGTGTCGTTTTTATTAAGTTCGGATGCAATTTTTGTGTTTCATCGTCAATAAGAAGGTCCAAGGGATACAGTAAACCTGAAGTTAAGCATGGGAATCTAAAACTGGACTCACAGGAGGGGTTCAAATCATAGAAAGTTGGAGTATCAGTCCTCTTGTACTTATGTCGGCACTGTGCCTTTTTTATTAAATTCAGATGCAATTTCTGTTTTTCATCGTCATTAAGAATGTCCAAGGGATACAGTAAACCTGAAGTGAAGCATCGGAAACTAAAACTGGACTCACAGGAGGGCTTCAAATCATAGAAAGTTAGAGTATCAGTCCTCTTGTACTTAAGTCGTCATTGTGTCGTTTTTCTTAAATTCGGATGCAATTTCTGTGTTTCATCGTCAATAAGAAGGTCCAAGGGATACAGTAATTCTGAAGTGAAGCATCGGAAACTTAAACTCCACTCACAGCAGAGGTTCAAATCATAGAAAGTTACAGTTTCAGTCCTCTTGTACTTAAGTCGTCATTGTGCCTTTTGTATTAAATTCGGATGTAATTTCTGTGTTTCATCGTCAATAAGAAGGTCCAAGGGATACAGTAAACCTGAAGTGAAGCATCGGAAACGAAAACTGGACTCACAGCAGAGGTTCAAATCATAGAAAGTTAGAGTCTCAGTCCACTTGTACTTAAGTCGGCATTGTGACCTTTGTATTAAATTCTGATGTAATTTCTAAGTTTCATCGTCAATAAGAAGATCCAAGGGATATAGTAAACCTGAAGTGAAGCATCGGAAACTAAAACTGGACTCACAGCAGAGGTTCAAATCATTGAAAGTTAGAGTTTCAGTCCTCTTGTACTTAAGTCGGCATTGTGCCTTTTGTATTAAATTCGGATGCAATTTCTGTGTTTCATCGTCAATAAGAAGGTCCAAGGGATACAGTAAACCAGAAGTTAAGCATCGGAATCTGAAACTGGACACACAGGAGGGGTTCAAATCATAGAAAGTAAGAGTATTAGTCCTCTTGTACCTAAGTCGGCATTGTGCCTTTTGTATTAAATTCGGATCCAATTTCTGTGTTTCATCGTCAATAAGAAGGTCCAAGGGATACAGTAAACCTGAAGTTAAGCATCGGAATCTAAAACTGGACTCACAGGAGGGGTTCAAATCATAGAAAGTTAAAGTACCAGTCCTCTTGTACTTAAGTCGGCATTGTGCCGTTTTTATTATTTTTGGATGCAATTTCTGTGTTTCATCGTCAATAAGAAGGTCCAAGGGATACAGTAAACCTGAAGTGAAGCATCGAAATCTAAAACTGGACTCACAGGAGGGGTTCAAATCATAGAAAGTTAGAGTATCAGTCCTCTTGTACTTAAGTCGTCATTGTGTCGCCTTTATTAAATTCGGATGCAATTTCTGTGTTTCATCGTCAATAAGAAGGTCCAAGGGATACAGTAAAAATGAAGTGAAGCATCGGAAACTAAAACTGGCCTCACAGCAGAGGTTCAAATCATAGAAAGTAAGAGTATCAGTCCTCTTGTACTGAAGTCGGCATTGTGCCTTTTGTATTAAATTCGGATGGAATTTCAGTGTTTCATCGTCAATAAGAAGGTCCAAGGGATACAGTAAACCTGAAGTGAAGCATCGGAAACTTAAACTGGACTCACAGCAGAGGTTCAAATCATAGAAAGTTACAGTTTCAGTCCTCTTGTACTGCAGTCGGCATTGTGCCTTTTGTGTTAAATGCGGATGCAATTTTTGTGTTTCATCGTCAATAAGAAGGTCCAAGGGATACAGTAAACCTGAAGTTAAGCATCGGAATCTAAAACTGGACTCACAGGAGGGGTTCAAATCATAGAAAGTTGGAGTATCAGTCCTCTTGTACTTAAGTCGGCACTGTGCCTTTTTTATTAAATTCAGATGCAATTTCTGTTTTTCATCGTCATTAAGAATGTCCAAGGGATACAGTAAACCTGAAGTGAAGCATCGGAAACTAAAACTGGACGCACAGGAGGGCTTCAAATCATAGAAAGTTAGAGTTTCAGTCCTCTTGTACTTAAGTCGTCATTGTGTCGTTTTTATTAAATTCGGATGCAATTTCTGTGTTTCATCGTCAATAAGAAGGTCCAAGGGATACAGTAATTCCGAAGTAAAGCATCGGAAACTTAAACTCCACTCACAGCAGAGGTTCAAATCATAGAAAGTAACAATTTCAGTCCTCTTGTACTTAAGTCGGCATTGTGCCTTTTGTATTAAATTCGGATGCAATTTCTGTGTTTCATCGTCAATAAGAAGGTCCAAGGGATGCAGTAAACCTGAAGTGAAGCATCGGAAACGAAAACTGGACTCACAGCAGAGGTTCAAATCATAGAAAGTTAGAGTCTCAGTCCACTTGTACTTAAGTCGGCATTGTGACCTTTGTATTAAATTCTGATGCAATTTCTGTGTTTCATCGTCAATAAGAAGATCTAAGGGATATAGTAAACCTGAAGTGAAGCATCGGAAACTAAAACTGGACTCACAGCAGAGGTTGAAATCATTGAAAGTTAGAGTTTCAGTCCTCTTGTACTTAAGTCGGCATTGTGCCTTTTGTATTAAATTCGGATGCAATTTCTGTGTTTCATCGTCAATAAGAAGGTCCAAGGTATACAGTAAACCAGAAGTTAAGCATCGGAATCTGAAACTGGACTCACAGGAGGGGTTCAAATCATAGAAAGTAAGAGTATTAGTCCTCTTGTACCTAAGTCGGCATTGTGCCTTTTGTATTAAATTCGGATCCAATTTCTGTGTTTCATCGTCAATAAGAAGGTCCAAGGGATACAGTAAACCTGAAGTTAAGCATCGGAATCTAAAACTGGACTCACAGGAGGGGTTCAAATCATAGAAAGTTAAAGTACCAGTCCTCTTGTACTTAAGTCGGCATTGTGCCGTTTTTATTATTTTTGGATGCAATTTCTGTGTTTCATCGTCAATAAGAAGGTCCAAGGGATACAGTAAACCTGAAGTGAAGCATCGAAATCTAAAACTGGACTCACAGGAGGGGTTCAAATCATAGAAAGTTAGAGTATCAGTCCTCTTGTACTTAAGTCGTCATTGTGTCGCCTTTATTAAATTCGGATGCAATTTCTGTGTTTCATCGTCAATAAGAAGGTCCAAGGGATACAGTAAAAATGAAGTGAAGCATCGGAAACTAAAACTGGCCTCACAGCAGAGGTTCAAATCATAGAAAGTAAGAGTATCAGTCCTCTTGTACTGAAGTCGGCATTGTGCCTTTTGTATTAAATTCGGATGGAATTTCAGTGTTTCATCGTCAATAAGAAGGTCCAAGGGATACAGTAAACCTGAAGTGAAGCATCGGAAACTTAAACTGGACTCACAGCAGAGGTTCAAATCATAGAAAGTTACAGTTTCAGTCCTCTTGTACTGCAGTCGGCATTGTGCCTTTTGTGTTAAATGCGGATGCAATTTTTGTGTTTCATCGTCAATAAGAAGGTCCAAGGGATACAGTAAACCTGAAGTTAAGCATCGGAATCTAAAACTGGACTCACAGGAGGGGTTCAAATCATAGAAAGTTGGAGTATCAGTCCTCTTGTACTTAAGTCGGCACTGTGCCTTTTTTATTAAATTCAGATGCAATTTCTGTTTTTCATCGTCATTAAGAATGTCCAAGGGATACAGTAAACCTGAAGTGAAGCATCGGAAACTAAAACTGGACGCACAGGAGGGCTTCAAATCATAGAAAGTTAGAGTTTCAGTCCTCTTGTACTTAAGTCGTCATTGTGTCGTTTTTATTAAATTCGGATGCAATTTCTGTGTTTCATCGTCAATAAGAAGGTCCAAGGGATACAGTAATTCCGAAGTAAAGCATCGGAAACTTAAACTCCACTCACAGCAGAGGTTCAAATCATAGAAAGTAACAATTTCAGTCCTCTTGTACTTAAGTCGGCATTGTGCCTTTTGTATTAAATTCGGATGCAATTTCTGTGTTTCATCGTCAATAAGAAGGTCCAAGGGATGCAGTAAACCTGAAGTGAAGCATCGGAAACGAAAACTGGACTCACAGCAGAGGTTCAAATCATAGAAAGTTAGAGTCTCAGTCCACTTGTACTTAAGTCGGCATTGTGACCTTTGTATTAAATTCTGATGCAATTTCTGTGTTTCATCGTCAATAAGAAGATCTAAGGGATATAGTAAACCTGAAGTGAAGCATCGGAAACTAAAACTGGACTCACAGCAGAGGTTGAAATCATTGAAAGTTAGAGTTTCAGTCCTCTTGTACTTAAGTCGGCATTGTGCCTTTTGTATTAAATTCGGATGCAATTTCTGTGTTTCATCGTCAATAAGAAGGTCCAAGGTATACAGTAAACCAGAAGTTAAGCATCGGAATCTGAAACTGGACTCACAGGAGGGGTTCAAATCATAGAAAGTAAGAGTATTAGTCCTCTTGTACCTAAGTCGGCATTGTGCCTTTTGTGTTAAATTCGGATCCAATTTCTGTGTTTCATCGTCAATAAGAAGGTCCAAGGGATATAGTAAACCTGAAGTTAAGCATCGGAATCTAAAACTGGACTCACAGGAGGGGTTCAAATCATAGAAAGTTAAAGTACCAGTCCTCTTGTACTTAAGTCGGCATTGTGCCGTTTTTATTATTTTCAGATGCAATTTCTGTGTTTCATCGTCAATAAGAAGGTCCAAGGGATACAGT
Organism: Schistocerca americana; assembly: GCF_021461395.2. NCBI lineage: Eukaryota > Metazoa > Arthropoda > Insecta > Orthoptera > Acrididae > Schistocerca > Schistocerca americana. The sequence continues at coordinate 65,803 of NW_025725968.1, read as the reverse complement.
AAACCTGAAGTGAAGCATCGGAATCTAAAACTGGACTCACAGGAGGGGTTCAAATCATAGAAAGTTAGAGTATCAGTCCTCTTGTACTTAAGTCGTCATTGTGTCGTTTTTATTAAATTCGGATGCAATTTCTGTGTTTCATCGTCAATAAGAAGGTCCAAGGCATACAGTAAACCTGAAGTGAAGCATCGGAAACTAAAACTGGCCTCACAGCAGAGGTTCAAATCATAGAAAGTTAGAGTATCAGTCCTCTTGTACTGAAGTCGGCATTGTGCCTTTTGTATTAAATTCGGATGGAATTTCTGTGTTTCATCGTCAATAAGAAGGTCCAAGGGATACAGTAAACCTGAAGTGAAGCATCGGAAACTTAAACTGGACTCACAGCAGAGGTTCAAATCATAGAAAGTTACAGTTTCAGTCCTCTTGTACTGCAGTCGGCATTGTGCCGTTTGTATTAAATTCGGATGCAATTTCTGTGTTTCATCGTCATTAAGAAGGTCCAAGGGATACAGTAAACCTGAAGTGAAGCATCGGAAACTTAAACTCCACTCACAGCAGAGGTTCAAATCATAGAAAGTTACAGTTTCAGTCCTCTTGTACTTAAGTCGGCATTGTGCCTTTTGTATTAAATTCGGTTGCAATTTCTGTGTTTCATCGTCAATAAGAAGGTCCAAGAGATACAGTAAACCAGAAGTTAAGTATCGGAATCTGAAACTGGACTCACAGGAGGGGTTCAACTCATAGAAAGTAAGAGTATTAGTCCTCTTGTACCTAAGTCGGCATTGTGCCTTTTGTATTAAATTCGGATCCAATTTCTGTGTTTCATCGTCAATAAGAAGGTCCAAGGGATACAGTAAACCTGAAGTTAAGCATCGGAATCTAAAACTGGACTCACAGGAGGGGTTCAAATCATAGAAAGTTAAAGTACCAGTCCTCTTGTACTTAAGTCGGCATTGTGCCGTTTTTATTATTTTCGGATGCAATTTCTGTGTTTCATTGTCAATAAGAAGGTCCAAGGGATACAGTAAACCTGAAGTGAAGCATCGAAATCTAAAACTGGATTCACAGGAGGGGTTCAAATCAAAGAAAGTTAGAGTATCAGTCCTCTTGTACTTAAGTCGGCATTGTGTTTTTTTATTAAATTCGGATGCAATTTCTGTGTTTCATCGTCAATAAGAAGGTCCAAGGGATACAGTAAACCTGAAGTGAAGCATCGGAATCTAAAACTGGACTCACAGGAGGGGTTCAAATCATAGAAAGTTAGAGTATCAGTCCTCTTGTACTTAGGTCGTCATTGTGTCGTTTTTATTAAATTCGGATGCAATTTCTGTGTTTCATCGTCAATAAGAATGTCCAAGGGATACAGTAAACCTGAAGTGAAGCATCGGAAACTAGAATTGGCCTCACAGCAGAGGTTCAAATCATAGAAAGTTAGAGTATCAGTCCTCTTGTACTGAAGTCGGCATTGTGCCTTTTGTATTAAATTCGGATGGAATTTCTGTGTTTCATCGTCAATACGAAGGTCCAAGGAATACAGTAAACCTGAAGTGAAGCATCGGAAACTTAAACTGGACTCACAGCAGAGGTTCAAATCATAGAAAGTTACAGTTTCAGTCCTCTTGTACTGCAGTCGGCATTGTGCCTTTTGTATTAAATTCGGATGCAATTTCTGTGTTTCATCGTCAATAAGAAGGTCCAAGGGATACAGTAAAACTGAAGTGAAGCATCGGAAACTTAAACTATACTCACAGCAGAGGTTCAAATCATAGAAAGTTACAGTTTCAGTCCTCTTGTACTTAAGTTGGCATTGTGCCTTTTGTAATACATTCGGATGCAATTTCTGTGTTTCATCGTCAGTAAGAAGGTCCAAGGGATACAGTAAACCTGAAGTGAAGCATCGGAAACTAAAACTGGACTCACAGGAGGAGTTCAAATCATAGAAAGTTAGAGTTTCAGTCCTCTTGTACTTAAGTCGCCATTGTGTCGTTTTTATTAAATTCGGATGCAATTTCTGTGTTTCATCGTTAATAAGAAGGTCCAAGGGATACAGTAAACCTGAAGTTAAGCATCGGAATCTAAAACTGGACTCACAGGAGGGGTTCAAATCATAGAAAGTTGGAGTATCAGTCCTCTTGTACTTAAGTCGGCATTGTGCCTTTTCTATTAAATTCGGATGCAATATCTGTGTTTCATCGACAATAAGAAGGTCCAAAGGCTACAGTAAACCTGAAGTGAAGCGTCGGAAACTAAAACTGGACTCACAGCAGAGGTTCAAATCATAGAAAGTTAGAGTATCAGTCCTCTTGTACTTAAGTCTTCATTGTGCCTTTTGTATTAGATTCGGATGCAATTTCTGTGTTTCATCGTCAATATGAAGGTCCAAGGGATACAGTAAACCTGAAGTGAAGCATGGGAAACTTAAACTCCACTCACAGCAGAGGTTCAAATCATAGAAAGTTACAGTTTCAATCCTCTTGTACTTAAGTCGGCATTGTGCCTTTTGTATTAAATTCGGATGCAATTTCTGTGTTTCATCGTCAATAAGAAGGTCCAAGGGATACAGTAAACCTGAAGTGAAGCATCGGAAACTTAAACTGGACTCACAGCAGAGGTTCAAATCATAGAAAGTTACAGTTTCAGTCCTCTTGTACTGCAGTCGGCATTGTGCCTTTTGTATTAAATTCGGATGCAATTTCTGTGTTTCATCGTCAGTAAGAAGGTCCAAGGGATACAGTAAACCTGAAGTGAAGCATCGGAAACTAAAACTGGACTCACAGCAGAGATTAAAAACATAGAAAGTTTGAGTTTCAGTCCACTTGTACTTAAGTCGGCATTGTGCCTTTTGTATTAAATTCGGATGCAATTTCTATGTTTCATCGTCAATAAGAAGATCCAAGGGATATAGTGAACCTGAAGGGTAGCATCGGAAACTAAAACTGGACTCACAGGATAGGTTCAAATCATAGAAAGTTAGAGTTTCAGTCCTCTTGTACTTAAGTCGGCATTGTGCCTTTTTTATTAAATTCGGATGCAATTTCTGTGTTTCATCGTCAGTAAGAAGGTCCAAGGGGTACAGTAAACCTGAAGTGAAGCATCGGAAACTAAAACTGGACTCACAGGAGGAGTTCAAATCATAGAAAGTTAGAGTATCAGTCCTCTTGTACTTAAGTCGGCATTGTGTCGTTTTTATTAAATTCGGATGCAATTTCTGTGTTTCATCGTCAATAAGAAGGTCCAAGGGATACAGTAAACCAGAAGTTAAGCATCGGAATCTGAAACTGGACTCACAGGAGGGGTTCAAATCATAGAAAGTTAGAGTATTAGTCCTCTTGTACCTAAGTCGGCATTGTGCCTTTTGTATTAAATTCGGATCCAATTTCTGTGTTTCATCGTCAATAATAAGGTCCAACGGATACAGTAAACCTGAAGTTAAGCATCGGAATCTATAACTGGTCCCACAGCAGTGGTTCAAATCAAAAAAAGTTAGAGTTTCAGTCCTCTTGTACTTAAGTCGGCATTGTGCCTTTTGTATTAAATTCGGATGCAATTTTTGTGTTTCATCGTCAATAAGGAGGTCCAAGGGATACAGTAAACCTGAAGTTAAACATCGGAATCTAAAACTGGACTCACAGGAGGGGTTCAAATCATAGAAAGTTAAAGTACCAGTCCTCTTGTACTTAAGTCGGCATTGTGCCGTTTTTATTAATTTCGGATTCAATTTCTGTGTTTCATCGTCAATAAGAAGGTCCAAGGGATACAGTAAACCTGAAGTGAAGCATCTTAAACTAAAACTGGACTCACAGCAGAGGTTCAAATCATAGAAAGTTAGAGTATCAGTCGCCTTGTACTTAAGTCGGCATTGTGATTTTTGTATTGACTTCGGATGCAATATCTGTGTTTCATCGTCAATAAGAAGTTCCAAGGGATACAGTAAACCTGAAGCGAAGCATCGGAATCTAAAACTGGACTCACAGGAGTGGTTCAAATCATAGAAAGTTAGAGTATCAGTCCTCTTGTACTTAAGTCGGAATTGTGCCTTTTGTATTAAATTCGGATGCAATTTCTGTGTTTCATCGTCAATAGGAAGGTCCAAGGGATACAATAAACCAGATATTAAGCATCGGAATCTAAAACTGGACTCACAGGAGGGGTTGAAATCATAGAAAGTTAGAGTATCAGTCCTCTTGTACTTAAGTCGGCATTGTGCCTTTTTTATTAAATTCGGACGCAATTTCTGTGTTTCATCGTCAGTAAGAAGGTCCAAGGGATACAGTAAACCTGAAGTGAAGCATCGGAAACTAAAACTGGACTCACAGGAGGGGCTCAAATCATAGAAAGTTAGAGTATCAGTCCTCTTGTACTTAAATCGTCATTGTGTCGTTTTTAATTAAATTCGGATGCAATTTCTGTGTTTCATCGTCAATAAGAAGATACAAGGGATACAGTAAACCTGAAATTAAGCATCGGAATCTAAAACTGGACTCACAGGAGGGGTTCAAATCATAGAAAGTTGGAGTATCAGTCCTCCTGTACTTAAGTCGGCATTGTGCCTTATTTATTATATTCGGATTGAATATCTGTCTTTCATCGTCAATAAGAAGGTCCATGGGATACAGTAAACCTGAAATGAAGCATCAGAAACTAAAACTGGACTCACAGCAGAGGTGCAAATCATAGAAAGTTAGAGTATCAGTCCTATTGTACTTAAGTCGGCATTGTGCCGTTTGTATTAAATTCGGATGCAATTTCTGTGTTTCATCGTCAATAAGAAGGTGCAAGGGATACAGTAAACCTGAAGTGAAGCATCGCAAACTTAAACTGGAACTCACAGCAGAGGTTCAAATCATAGAAAGTTACAGTTTCAGTCCTCTTGTACTTAAGTCGGCATTGTGCCTTTTGTATTAAATTCGGATATAATTTCTGTGTTTCATCGTCAATAATAAGGTCCAACGGATACAGTAAACCTGAAGTTAAGCATCGGAATCTGTAACTGGTCCCACAGCAGTGGTTCAAATCATAGAAAGTTAGAGTTTCAGTCCTCTTGTACTTAAGTCGGCATTGTGCCTTTTGTATTAAATTCGGATGCAATTTTTGTGTTTCATCGTCAATAAGAAGGTCCAAGGGATACAGTAAACCTGAAGTTAAGCATCGGAATCTAAAACTGGACTCACAGGAGTGGTTCAAATCATAGAAAGTTAAAGTACCAGTCCTCTTGTACTTAAGTCGGCATTGCTCCGTTTTTATTAATTTCGGATTCAATTTCTGTGTTTCATCGTCAATAAGAAGGTCCAAGGGATACAGTAAACCTGAAGTGAAGCATCTTAAACTAAAACTGGACTCACAGCAGAGGTTCAAATCATAGAAAGTTAGAGTATCAGTCGCCTTGTACTTAAGTCGGCATTGTGATTTTTGTATTGACTTCGGATGCAATTTCTGTGTTTCATCGTCAATAAGAAGGTCCAAGGGATACAGTAAACCTGAAGCGAAGCATCGGAATCTAAAACTGGACTCACAGGAGGGGTTCAAATCATAGAAAGTTAGAGTATCAGTCCTCTTGTACTTAAGTCGGCATTGTGCCTTTTGTATTAAATTCGGATGCAATTTCTGTGTTTCATCGTCAATAGGAAGGTCCAAGGGATACAGTAAACCAGATATTAAGCATGGGAATCTAAAACTGGACTCACAGGAGGGGTTGAAATCATAGAAAGTTAGAGTATCAGTCCTCTTGTACTTAAGTCGGCATTGTGCCTTTTGTATTAAATTCGGATACAATTTCTGTGTTTCATCGTTAATAAGAAGGTCCAAGGGATACAGTAAACCTGAAGTTAAGCATCGGAATCTAAAACTGGACTCACAGGAGGGGTTCAAATCATAGAAAGTTGGAGTATCAGTCCTCTTGTACTTAAGTCGGCATTGTGCCTTTTCTATTAAATTCGGATGCAATATCTGTGTTTCATCGACAATAAGAAGGTCCAAAGGCTACAGTAAACCTGAAGTGAAGCGTCGGTAACTAAAACTGGACTCACAGCAGAGGTTCAAATCATAGAAAGTTAGAGTATCAGTCCTCTTGTACTTAAGTCTTCATTGTGCCTTTTGTATTAGATTCGGATGCAATTTCTGTGTTTCATCGTCAATATGAAGGTCCAAGGGATACAGTAAACCTGAAGTGAAGCATGGGAAACTTAAACTCCACTCACAGCAGAGGTTCAAATCATAGAAAGTTACAGTTTCAATCCTCTTGTACTTAAGTCGGCATTGTGCCTTTTGTATTAAATTCGGATGCAATTTCTGTGTTTCATTGTCAATAAGAAGGTCCAAGGGATACAGTAAACCTGAAGTGAAGCATCGGAAACTTAAACTGGACTCACAGCAGAGGTTCAAATCATAGAAAGTTACAGTTTCAGTCCTCTTGTACTGCAGTCGGCATTGTGCCTTTTGTATTAAATTCGGATGCAATTTCTGTGTTTCATCGTCAATAAGAAGGTCCAAGGGATACAGTAAACCTGAAGTGAAGCATCAGAAACTAAAACTGGACTCACAGCAGAGATTAAAAACATAGAAAGTTTGAGTTTCAGTCCACTTGTACTTAAGTCGGCATTGTGCCTTTTGTATTAAATTCGGATGCAATTTCTGTGTTTCATCGTCAATAAGAAGATCCAAGGGATATAGTGAACCTGAAGGGTAGCATCGGAAACTAAAACTGGACTCACAGGATAGGTTCAAATCATAGAAAGTTAGAGTTTCAGTCCTCTTGTACTTAAGTCGGCATTGTGCCTTTTTTATTAAATTCGGATGCAATTTCTGTGTTTCATCGTCAGTAAGAAGGTCCAAGGGATACAGTAAACCTGAAGTGAAGCATCGGAAACTAAAACTGGACTCACAGGAGGAGTTCAAATCATAGAAAGTTAGAGTATCAGTCCTCTTGTACTTAAGTCGGCATTGTGTCGTTTTTATTAAATTCGGATGCAATTTCTGTGTTTCATCGTCAATAAGAAGGTCCAAGGGATACAGTAAACCAGAAGTTAAGCATCGGAATCTGAAACTGGACTCACAGGAGGGGTTCAAATCATAGAAAGTTAGAGTATTAGTCCTCTTGTACCTAAGTCGGCATTGTGCCTTTTGTATTAAATTCGGATCCAATTTCTGTGTTTCACCGTCAATAATAAGGTCCAACGGATACAGTAAACCTGAAGTTAAGCATCGGAATCTATAACTGGTCCCACAGCAGTGGTTCAAATCATAGAAAGTTAGAGTTTCAGTCCACTTGTACTTAAGTCGGCATTGTGCCTTTTGTATTAAATTCGGATGCAATTTTTGTGTTTCATCGTCAATAAGAAGGTCCAAGGGATACAGTAAACCTGAAGTTAAACATCGGAATCTAAAACTGGACTCACAGGAGGGGTTCAAATCATAGAAAGTTAAAGTACCAGTCCTCTTGTACTTAAGTCGGCATTGTGCCGTTTTTATTAATTTCGGATTCATTTTCTGTGTTTCATCGTCAATAAGAAGGTCCAAGGGATACAGTAAACCTGAAGTGAAGCATCTTAAACTAAAACTGGACTCACAGCAGAGGTTCAAATCATAGAAAGTTAGAGTATCAGTCGCCATGTACTTAAGTCGGCATTGTGATTTTTGTATTGACTTCGGATGCAATTTCAGTGTTTCATCGTCAATAAGAAGGTCCAAGGGATACAGTAAACCTGAAGCGAAGCATCGGAATCTAAAACTGGACTCACAGGAGTGGTTCAAATCATAGAAAGTTAGAGTATCAGTCCTCTTGTACTTAAGTCGGCATTGTGCCTTTTGTATTAAATTCGGATGCAATTTCTGTGTTTCATCGTCAATAGAAAGGTCCAAGGGATACAATAAACCAGATATTAAGCATCGGAATCTAAAACTGGACTCACAGGAGGGGTAGAAATCATAGAAAGTTAGAGTATCAGTCCTCTTGTACTTAAGTCGGCATTGTGCCTTTTTTTATTAAATTCGGACGCAATTTCTGTGTTTCATCGTCAGTACGAAGGTCCAAGGGATACAGTAAACCTGAAGTGAAGCATCGGAAACTAAAACTGGACTCACAGGAGGGGCTCAAATCATAGAAAGTTAGAGTATCAGTCCTCTTGTACTTAAATCGTCATTGTGTCGTTTTTAATTAAATTCGGATGCAATTTCTGTGTTTCATCGTCAATAAGAAGATACAAGGGATACAGTAAACCTGAAATTAAGCATCGGAATCTAAAACTGGACTCACAGGAGGGGTTCAAATCATAGAAAGTTGGAGTATCAGTCCTCCTGTATATAAGTCGGCATTGTGCCTTATTTATTATATTCGGACTGAATATCTGTCTTTCATCGTCAATAAGAAGGTCCAAGGGATACAGTAAACCTGAAGTGAAGCATCAGAAACTAAAACTGGACTCACAGCAGTGGTTCAAATCATAGAAAGTTAGAGTATCAGTCCTATTGTACTTAAGTCGGCATTGTGCCGTTTGTATTAAATTCGGATGCAATTTCTGTGTTTCATCGTCAATAAGAAGGTGCAAGGGATACAGTAAACCTGAAGTGAAGCATCGCAAACTTAAACTGGAACTCACAGCAGAGGTTCAAATCATAGAAAGTTACAGTTTCAGTCCTCTTGTACTTAAGTCGGCATTGTGCCTTTTGTATTAAATTCGGATCCAATTTCTGTGTTTCATCGTCAATAATAAGGTCCAACGGATACAGTAAACCTGAAGTTAAGCATCGGAATCTGTAACTGGTCCAACAGCAGTGGTTCAAATCATAGAAAGTTAGAGTTTCAGTCCTCTTGTACTTAAGTCGGCATTGTGCCTTTTGTATTAAATTCGGATGCAATTTTTGTGTTTCATCGTCAATAAGAAGGTCCAAGGGATCCAGTAAACCTGGAGTTAAGCATCGGAATCTAAAACTGGACTCACAGGAGTGGTTCAAATCATAGAAAGTTAAAGTACCAGTCCTCTTGTACTTAAGTCGGCATTGCTCCGTTTTTATTAATTTCGGATTCAATTTCTGTGTTTCATCGTCAATAAGAAGGTCCAAGGGATACAGTAAACCTGAAGTGAAGCATCTTAAACTAAAACTGGACTCACAGCAGAGGTTCGAATCATAGAAAGTTAGAGTATCAGTCGCCTTGTACTTAAGTCGGCATTGTGATTTTTGTATTGACTTCGGATGCAATTTCTGTGTTTCATCGTCAATAAGAAGGTCCAAGGGATACAGTAAACCTGAAGCGAAGCATCGGAATCTAAAACTGGACTCACAGGAGGGGTTCAAATCATAGAAAGTTAGAGTATCAGTCCTCTTGTACTTAAGTCGGCATTGTGCCTTTTGTATTAAATTCGGATGCAATTTCTGTGTTTCATCGTCAATAGGAAGGTCCAAGGGATACAGTAAACCAGATATTAAGCATCGGAATCTAAAACTGGACTCACAGGAGGGGTTGAAATCATAGAACGTTAGAGTATCAGTCCTCTTGTACTTAAGTCGGCATTGTGCCTTTTTTATTAAATTCGGACGCAATTTCTGTGTTTGATCGTCAGTAAGAAGGTCCAAGGGATACAGTAAACCTGAAGTGAAGCATCGGAAACTAAAACTGGACTCACAGGAGGGGCTCAAATCATAGAAAGTTAGAGTATCAGACCTCTTGTACTTAAGTCGTCATTGTGTCGTTTTTAATTAAATTCGGATGCAATTTCTGTGTTTCATCGTCAATAAGAAGATACAAGGGATACAGTAAACCTGAAATTAAGCATCGGAATCTAAAACTGGACTCACAGGAGGGGTTCAAATCATAGAAAGTTGGAGTATCAGTCCTCCTGTACTTATGTCGGCATTGTGCCTTATTTATTAAATTCGGATTGAATATCTGTCTTTCATCGTCAATAAGAAGGTCCAAGGGATACAGTAAACCTGAAGTGAAGCATCAGAAACTAAAACTGGACTCACAGCAGAGGTTCAAATCATAGAAAGTTAGAGTATCAGTCCTATTGTACTTAAGTCGGCATTGTGCCGTTTGTATTAAATTCGGATGCAATTTCTGTGTTTTATCGTCAATAAGAAGGTGCAAGGGATACAGTAAACCTGAAGTGAAGCATCGCAAACTTAAACTGGAACTCACAGCAGAGGTTCAAATCATAGAAAGTTACAGTTTCAGTCCTCTTGTACTTAAGTCGGCATTGTGCCTTTTGTATTAAATTCGGATGCAATTTCTGTGTTTCATCGTCAATAGGAAGGTCCAAGGGATACAGTAAACCAGAAGTTAAGCATCGGAATCCAAAACTGGACTCACTGGAGGGGTTCAAATCATAGAAAGTTAGAGTATCAGTCGTCTTGTACTTAAGTGGGCACTGTGCCTTTTTTATTAAATTCGGATGCAATTTCTGTTTTTCATCGTCAGTAGGAAGGTCCTAGGGATACAGTAAACCTGAGGTGAAGCATCGGAAACTAAAACAGGACTCACAGGAGGGCTTCAAATCATAGAAAGTTAGAGTATCAGTCCTCTTGTACTTAAGTCGGCATTGTGCCTTTTGTATTAAATTCGGATGCAATTTTTGTGTTTCATCGTCAATAAGAAGGTCCAAGGGATCCAGTAAACCTGGAGTTAAGCATCGGAATCTAAAACTGGACTCACAGGAGTGGTTCAAATCATAGAAAGTTAAAGTACCAGTCCTCTTGTACTTAAGTCGGCATTGCTCCGTTTTTATTAATTTCGGATTCAATTTCTGTGTTTCATCGTCAATAAGAAGGTCCAAGGGATACAGTAAACCTGAAGTGAAGCATCTTAAACTAAAACTGGACTCACAGCAGAGGTTCGAATCATAGAAAGTTAGAGTATCAGTCGCCTTGTACTTAAGTCGGCATTGTGATTTTTGTATTGACTTCGGATGCAATTTCTGTGTTTCATCGTCAATAAGAAGGTCCAAGGGATACAGTAAACCTGAAGCGAAGCATCGGAATCTAAAACTGGACTCACAGGAGGGGTTCAAATCACAGAAAGTTAGAGTATCAGTCCTCTTGTACTTAAGTCGGCATTGTGCCTTTTGTATTAAATTCGGATGCAATTTCTGTGTTTCATCGTCAATAGGAAGGTCCAAGGGATACAGTAAACCAGATATTAAGCATCGGAATCTAAAACTGGACTCACAGGAGGGGTTGAAATCATAGAACGTTAGAGTATCAGTCCTCTTGTACTTAAGTCGGCATTGTGCCTTTTTTATTAAATTCGGACGCAATTTCTGTGTTTGATCGTCAGTAAGAAGGTCCAAGGGATACAGTAAACCTGAAGTGAAGCATCGGAAACTAAAACTGGACTCACAGGAGGGGCTCAAATCATAGAAAGTTAGAGTATCAGACCTCTTGTACTTAAGTCGTCATTGTGTCGTTTTTAATTAAATTCGGATGCAATTTCTGTGTTTCATCGTCAATAAGAAGATACATGGGATACAGTAAACCTGAAATTAAGCATCGGAATCTAAAACTGGACTCACAGGAGGGGTTCAAATCATAGAAAGTTGGAGTATCAGTCCTCCTGTACTTATGTCGGCATTGTGCCTTATTTATTAAATTCGGATTGAATATCTGTCTTTCATCGTCTATAAGAAGGTCCAAGGGATACAGTAAACCTGAAGTGAAGCATCAGAAACTAAAACTGGACTCACAGCAGAGGTTCAAATCATAGAAAGTTAGAGTATCAGTCCTATTGTACTTAAGTCGGCATTGTGCCGTTTGTATTAAATTCGGATGCAATTTCTGTGTTTTATCGTCAATAAGAAGGTGCAAGGGATACAGTAAACCTGAAGTGAAGCATCGCAAACTTAAACTGGAACTCACAGCAGAGGTTCAAATCATAGAAAGTTACAGTTTCAGTCCTCTTGTACTTAAGTCGGCATTGTGCCTTTTGTATTAAATTCGGATGCAATTTCTGTGTTTCATCGTCAATAGGAAGGTCCAAGGGATACAGTAAACCAGAAGTTAAGCATCGGAATCCAAAACTGGACTCACTGGAGGGGTTCAAATCATAGAAAGTTAGAGTATCAGTCGTCTTGTACTTAAGTGGGCACTGTGCCTTTTTTATTAAATTCGGATGCAATTTCTGTTTTTCATCGTCAGTAGGAAGGTCCTAGGGATACAGTAAACCTGAGGTGAAGCATCGGAAACTAAAACAGGACTCACAGGAGGGCTTCAAATCATAGAAAGTTAGAGTATCAGTCCTCTTGTACTTAAGTCGTTATTGCGTCGTTTTTATTAAATTCGGATGCAATGTCTGTGTTTCATCGTCAATAAGAAGATCCAAGGGATACAGTAAACCTGAAGTTAAGCATCGGAATCTAAAACTGGACTCACAGGAGGGGTTCAAATCATAGAAAGTTGGAGTATCAGTCCTCTTGTTCTTAAGTCGGCATTGTGCCTTTTTTATTAAATTCGGATGCAATATCTGTGTTTCATCGTCAATAAGAAGGTCCAAGGGATACAGTAAACCTGAAGTGAAGCATCGGAAACTAAAACAGGACTCACAGGAGGGCTTCAAATCATAGAAAGTTAGAGTATCAGTCCTCTTGTACTTAAATCGTCATTGTGTCGTTTTTAATTAAATTCGGATGCAATTTCTGTGTTTCATCGTCAATAAGAAGATACAAGGGATACAGTAAACCTGAAATTAAGCATCGGAATCTAAAACTGGACTCACAGGAGGGGTTCAAATCATAGAAAGTTGGAGTATCAGTCCCCCTGTACTTATGTCGGCATTGTGCCTTATTTATTAAATTCGGATTGAATATCTGTCTTTCATCGTCAATAAGAAGGTCCATGGGATACAGTAAACCTGAAGTGAAGCATCAGAAACTAAAACTGGACTCACAGCAGAGGTTCAAATCATAGAAAGTTAGAGTATCAGTCCTATTGTACTTAAGTTGGCATTGTGCCGTTTGTATTAAATTCGGATGCAATTTCTGTGTTTCATCGTCAATAAGAAGGTGCAAGGGATACAGTAAACCTGAAGTGAAGCATCGCAAACTTAAACTGGAACTCACAGCAGAGGTTGAAATCATAGAAAGTTACAGTTTCAGTCCTCTTGTACTTATGTCGGCATTGTGCCTTTTGTATTAAATTCGGATCCAATTTCTGTGTTTCATCGTCAATAATAAGGTCCAACGGATACAGTAAACCTGAAGTTAAGCATCGGAATCTATAACTGGTCCCACAGCAGTGGTTCAAATCATAGAAAGTTAGAGTTTCAGTCCTCTTGTACTTAAGTCGGCATTGTGCCTTTGGATTAAATTCGGATGCAATTTTTGTGTTTCATCGTCAATAAGAAGGTCCAAGGGATACAGTAAACCTGAAGTTAAGCTTCGGAATCTAAAACTGGACTCACAGGAGTGGTTCAAATCATAGAAAGTTAAAGTACCAGTCCTCTTGTACTTAAGTTGGCATTGCTCCGTTTTTATTAATTTCATATTCAATTTCTGTGTTTCATCGTCAATAAGAAGGTCCAAGGGATACAGTAAACCTGAAGTGAAGCATCTTAAACTAAAACTGGACTCACAGCAGAGGTTCAAATCATAGAAAGTTAGAGTATCAGTCGCCTTGTACTTAAGTCGGCATTGTGATTTTTGTATTGACTTCGGATGCAATTTCTGTGTTTCATCGTCAATAAGAAGGTCCAAGGGATACAGTAAACCTGAAGCGAAGCATCGGAATCTAAAACTGGACTCACAGGAGGGGTTCAAATCATAGAAAGTTAGAGTATCAGTCCTCTTGTACTTAAGTCGGCATTGTGCCTTTTGTATTAAATTCGGATGCAATTTCTGTGTTTCATCGTCAATAGGAAGGTCCAAGGGATACAGTAAACCAGATATTAAGCATCGGAATCTAAAACTGGACTCACAGGAGGGGTTGAAATCATAGAAAGTTAGAGTATCAGTCCTCTTGTACTTAAGTCGGAATTGTGCCTTTTTTATTGAATTCGGACGCAATTTCTGTGTTTCATCGTCAGTAAGAAGGTCCAAGGGATACAGTAAACCTGAAGTGAAGCATCGGAAACTAAAACTGGACTCACAGGAGGGGCTCAAATCATAGAAAGTTAGAGTATCAGTCCTCTTGTACTTAAGTCGTCATTGTGTCGTTTTTAATTAAATTCGGATGCAATTTCTGTGTTTCATCGTCAATAAGAAGATACAAGGGATACAGTAAACCTGAAATTAAGCATCGGAATCTAAAACTGGACTCACAGGAGGGGTTCAAATCATAGAAAGTTGGAGTATCAGTCCTCCTGTACTTAAGTCGGCATTGTGCCTTATTTATTAAATTCGGATTGAATATCTGTCTTTCATCGTCAATAAGAAGGTCCAAGGGATACAGTAAACCTGAAGTGAAGCATCAGAAACTAAAACTGGACTCACAGCAGAGGTTCAAATCATAGAAAGTTAGAGTATCAGTCCTATTGTACTTAAGTCGGCATTGTGCCGTTTGTATTAAATTCGGATGCAATTTCTGTGTTTTATCGTCAATAAGAAGGTGCAAGGGATACAGTAAACCTGAAGTGAAGCATCGCAAACTTAAACTGGAACTCACAGCAGAGGTTCAAATCATAGAAAGTTACAGTTTCAGTCCTCTTGTACTTAAGTCGGCATTGTGCCCTTTGTATTAAATTCGGATGCAATTTCTGTGTTTCATCGTCAATAGGAAGGTCCAAGGGATACAGTAAACCAGAAGTTAAGCATCGGAATCCAAAACTGGACTCACTGGAGGGGTTAAAATCATAGAAAGTTAGAGTATCAGTCGTCTTGTACTTAAGTCGGCACTGTGCCTTTTTTATTAAATTCGGATGCAATTTCTGTTTTTCATCGTCAGTAAGAAGGTCCTAGAGATACAGTAAACCTGAAGTGAAGCATCGGAAACTAAAACATGACTCACAGGAGGGCTTCAAATCATAGAAAGTTAGAGTATCAGTCCTCTTGTACTTAAGTCGTCATTGCGTCGTTTTTATTAAATTCGGATGCAATTTCTGTGTTTCATCGTCAATAAGAAGATCCAGGGGATACAGTAAACCTGAAGTTAAGCATCGGAGTCTAAAACAGGACTCACAGGAGGGGTTCAAATCATAGAAAGTTGGAGTATCAGTCCTCTTGTTCTTAAGTCGGCATTGTGCCTTTTTTATTAAATTCGGATGCAATATCTGTGTTTCATCGTCAATAAGAAGGTCCAAGGGATACAGTAAACCTGAAGTGAAGCATCGGAAACTTAAACTGGACTCACAGCAGAGCTTCGAATCATAGAAAGTTAGAGTATCAGTCCTCTTGTACTGAAGTCGGCATTGTGCCTTTTGTATTAAATTCGGATGCAATTTCTGTGTTACATCGTCAATAAGTAGGTCCAAGGGATACAGTAAACCTGAAGTGAAGCATCGGAAACTTAAACTGGACTCACAGAAGAGGTTCAAATCATAGAAAGTTACAGTTTCAGTCCTCTTGTACTTCAGTCGGCATTGTGCCTTTTGTATTAAATTCAGATGCAATTTCTGTGTTTCATCGTCAATAAGAAGGTCCAAGGAATACAGTAAACCTGAAGTGAAGCATCAAAAACTAAAACTGGACTCACAGCAGAGGTTCAAATCATAGAAAGTTTGAGTTTCAGTCCACTTGTACTTAAGTCGGCATTGTGCCTTTTGTATTAAATTCGGATGCAATTTCTGTGTTTCATCGTCAATAAGAAGATCCAAGGGATATAGTGAACCTGAAGTGAAGAATCGGAAACTAAAACTGGACTCACAGCAGAGGTTCAAATCATAGAAAGTTAGAGTTTCAGTCCTCTTGTACTTAAGTCGGCATTGTGCCTTTTTTATTACATTCGGATGCAATTTCTGTGTTTCATCGTCAGTAAGAGGGTCCAAGGGATACAGTAAACCTGAAGTGAAGCATCGGAAACTAAAACAGGACTCACAGGAGGAGTTCAAATCATAGAAAGTTGGAGTATCAGTCCTCTTGTACTTAAGTCGGCATTGTGCCTTTTCTATTAAATTCGGATGCATTATCTGTGTTTCGTCGTCAATAAGAAGGTCAAAGGGCTACAGTAAACCTGAAGTGAAGCATCGGAAACTAAAACTGGACTCACAGCAGAGGTTCAAATCATAGAAAGTTAGAGTATCAGTCCTCTTGTACTTAAGTCGCCATTGTGCCTTTTGTATTAAATTCGGGTGCAATTTCTGTGTTTCATCGTCAATAAGAAGGTCCAAGGGAAACAGTAAACCTGAAGTGAAGCATTGGAAACTTAAACTGGACTCACAGCAGAGGTTCAAATCATAGAAAGTTACAGTTTCAGTCCTCTTGTACTTAAGTCGGCATTGTGCCTTTTGTATTAAATTCGGATGCAATTTCTGTGTTTCATCGTCAATAAGAAGGTCCAAGGGATACAGTAAACCTGAAGCGAAGCATCGGAAACTAAAACTGGACTCACAGCAGAGGTTCAAATCATAGAAAGTTAGAGTTTCAGTCCACTTGTACTTAAGTCGGCATTGTGCCGTTTTTATTATTTTCGGATGCAATTTCTTTGTTTCATCGTCAATTAGAAGGTCCAAGGGATACAGTAAACCTGAAGTGAAGCATCGTAAACTAAAACTGGACTCACAGGAGGGGTTCAAATCATAGAAAGTTAAGGTATCAGTCCTCTTGTAATTAAGCCGGCATTGTGCCTTTTGTATTGAATTCGGATGCAATTTCTGTTTTTCATCGTCAATAAGAAGTTCCAAGCGATACAGTAAACATGAAGTTAAGCAACGGAATCTAAAACTGGACTCACAGGAGGGGTTCAAATCATAGAAAGTTAGAGTATCAGTCCTCTTGTACTTAAGTCGGCATTGTGCCTTTTTTATTAAATTCGGATGAAATTTCTGTGTTTCATCGTCAATAAGAAGGTCCAAGGGATACAGTAAACCTGAAGTGAAGCATCGGAAACTAAAACTGGACTCACAGGAGGGGTTCAAATCATAGAAAGTTAGAGTATCAGTCCTCTTGTAATTAAGCCGGCATTGTGCCTTTTGTATTAAATTCGGATGCAATTTCTGTTTTTCATCGTCAATAAGAAGATCCAAGCGATACAGTAAACCGGAAGTTAAGCAACGGATTTTAAAACTGGACTCACAGGAGGGGTTCAAATCATAGAAAGTTAGAGTATCAGTCCTCTTGTAATTAAGCAGGCATTGTGCCTTTTGTATTAAATTCGGATGCAATTTCTGTTTTTCATCGTCAATAAGAAGTTCCAAGCGATACAGTAAACCTGAAGTTAAGCAACGGAATCTACAACTGGAGTCACAGGAGGGGTTCAAATCATAGAAAGTTAGAGTATCAGTCCTCTTGTACTTAAGTCGGCATTGTGCCTTTTTTATTAAATTCGGATGCAATTTCTGAGTTTCATCGACAATAAGATGGTCCAAGGGATACAGTAAACCTGAAGTGAAGCATCAGAAACTAAAACTGGACTCACAGCAGAGGTTCAAATCATAGAAAGTTAGAGTATCAGTCCACTTGTACTTAAGTCGGCATTGTGCCTTTTTTATTAAATTCGGATGCAATTTCTGTGTTTCATCATCAGTAAGAAGGTCCAAGGGATACAGTAAACCTGAAGTGAAGCATCGGAAACTAAAACTGGACTCACAGGAGGGGTTCAAATCATAGAAAGTTAGAGTATCAGTCCTCTTGTACTTAAGTCGTTATTGTGTCGTTTTTAATTAAATTCGGATGCAATTTCTGTATTTCATCGTCAATAAGAAGGTCCAAGGGATACAGTAAACCTGAAATTAAGCATCGGAATCTAAAACTGAACTCACAGGAGGGGTTCAAATCATTGAAAGTTAGAGTATCAGTCCTCTTGTACTGAAGTCGGCATTGTGCCTTTTGTATTAAATTCGGATGGAATTTCTGTGTTTCATCGTCAATAAGAAGGTCCAAGGGATACAGTAAACCTGAAGTGAAGCATCGGAAACTTAACCTGGACTCACAGCAGAGGTTCAAATCATAGAAAGTTACAGTTTCAGTCCTCTTGTACTGCAGTCGGCATTGTGCCTTTTGTATTAAATTCGGATGCAATTTCTGTGTTTCATCGTCAATAAGAAGGTCCAAGGGATACAGTAAACCTCAAGTGAAGCATCGGAAACTTAAACTACACTCACAGCAGAGGTTCAAATCATAGAAAGTTACAGTTTCAGTCCTCTTGTACTTAAGTTGGCATTGTGCCTTTTGTATTACATTCGGATGCAATTTCTGTGTTTCATCGTCAGTAAGAAGGTCCAAGGGATACAGTGAACCTGAAGTGAAGCATCGGAAACTAAAACTGGACTCACAGGAGGAGTTCAAATCATAGAAAGTTAGAGTTTCAGTCCTCTTGTACTTAAGTCGTCATTGTGTATTTTTTATTAAATTCGGATGCAATATCTGTGTTTCATCGTTAATAAGAAGGTCCAAGGGATACAGTAAACCTGAAGTTAAGCATCGGAATCTAAAACTGGACTCACAGGAGGGGTTCAAATCATAGAAAGTTGGAGTATCAGACCTCTTGTACTTAAGTCGGCATTGTGCCTTTTCTATTAAATTCGGATGCAATATTTGTGTTTCATCGACAATAAGAAGGTCCAAAGGCTACAGTAAACCTGAAGTGAAGCGTCGGAAACTAAAACTGGACTCACAGCAGAGGTTGAAATCATAGAAAGTTAGAGTATCAGTCCTCTTGTACTTAAGTCGGCATTGTGCCTTTTGTATTAGATTCGGATGCAATTTCTGTGTTTCATCGTCAATATGAAGGTCCAAGGGATACAGTAAACCTGAAGTGAAGCATGGGAAACTTAAACTCCACTCACAGCAGAGGTTCAAATCATAGAAAGTTACAGTTTCAGTCCTCTTGTACTTAAGTCGGCATTGTGCCTTTTGTATTAAATTCGGATGCAATTTCTGTGTTTCATCGTCAATAAGAAGGTCCAAGGGATACAGTAAACCTGAAGTGAAGCATCGGAAACTAAAACTGGACTCACAGCAGAGATTAAAAACATAGAAAGTTTGAGTTTCAGTCCACTTGTACTTAAGTCGGCATTGTGCCTTTTGTATTAAATTCGGATGCAATTTCTGTGTTTCATCGTCAATAAGAAGGTCCAAGGGATACAGTAAACCTGAAGTGAAGCATCGGAAACTAAAACTGGACTCACAGCAGAGGTTCAAATCATAGAAAGTTAGAGTTTCAGTCCACTTGTACTTAAGTCGGCATTGTGCCGTTTTTATTATTTTCGGATGCAATTTCTTTGTTTCATCGTCAATTAGAAGGTCCAAGGGATACAGTAAACCTGAAGTGAAGCATCGTAAACTAAAACTGGACTCACAGGAGGGGTTCAAATCATAGAAAGTTAAGGTATCAGTCCTCTTGTAATTAAGCCGGCATTGTGCCTTTTGTATTAAATTCGGATGCAATTTCTGTTTTTCATCGTCAATAAGAAGTTCCAAGCGATACAGTAAACATGAAGTTAAGCAACGGAATCTAAAACTGGACTCACAGGAGGGGTTCAAATCATAGAAAGTTAGAGTATCAGTCCTCTTGTACTTAAGTCGGCATTGTGCCTTTTTTATTAAATTCGGATGAAATTTCTGTGTTTCATCGTCAATAAGAAGGTCCAAGGGATACAGTAAACCTGAAGTGAAGCATCGGAAACTAAAACTGGACTCACAGGAGGGGTTCAAATGATAGAAAGTTAGAGTATCAGTCCTCTTGTAATTAAGCCGGCATTGTGCCTTTTGTATAAAAATCGGATGCAATTTCTGTTTTTCATCGTCAATAAGAAGTTCCAAGCGATACAGTAAACCGGAAGTTAAGCAACGGAATCTAAAACTGGACTCACAGGAGGGGTTCAAATCATAGAAAGTTAGAGTATCAGTCCTCTTGTAATTAAGCAGGCATTGTGCCTTTTGTATTAAATTCGGATGCAATTTCTGTTTTTCATCGTCAATAAGAAGTTCCAAGCGATACAGTAAACCTGAAGTTAAGCAACGGAATCTACAACTGGAGTCACAGGAGGGGTTCAAATCATAGAAAGTTAGAGTATCAGTCCTCTTGTACTTAAGTCGGCATTGTGCCTTTTTTATTAAATTCGGATGCAATTTCTGAGTTTCATCGACAATAAGATGGTCCAAGGGATACAGTAAACCTGAAGTGAAGCATCAGAAACTAAAACTGGACTCACAGCAGAGGTTCAAATCATAGAAAGTTAGAGTATCAGTCCACTTGTACTTAAGTCGGCATTGTGCCTTTTTTATTAAATTCGGATGCAATTTCTGTGTTTCATCATCAGTAAGAAGGTCCAAGGGATACAGTAAACCTGAAGTGAAGCATCGGAAACTAAAACTGGACTCACAGGAGGGGTTCAAATCATAGAAAGTTAGAGTATCAGTCCTCTTGTACGTAAGTCGTTATTGTGTCGTTTTTAATTAAATTCGGATGCAATTTCTGTATTTCATCGTCAGTAAGAAGGTCCAAGGGATACAGTAAACCTGAAATTAAGCATCGGAATCTAAAACTGAACTCACAGGAGGGGTTCAAATCATAGAAAGTTAGAGTATCAGTCCTCTTGTACTGAAGTCGGCATTGTGCCTTTTGTATTAAATTCGGATGGAATTTCTGTGTTTCATCGTCAATAAGAAGGTCCAAGGGATACAGTAAACCTGAAGTGAAGCATCGGAAACTTAAACTGGACTCACAGCAGAGGTTCAAATCATAGAAAGTTACAGTTTCAGTCCTCTTGTACTGCAGTCGGCATTGTGCCTTTTGTTTTAAATTCGGATGCAATTTCTGTGTTTCATCGTCAATAAGAAGGTCCAAGGGATACAGTAAACCTGAAGTGAAGCATCGGAAACTTAAACTACACTCACAGCAGAGGTTCAAATCATAGAAAGTTACAGTTTCAGTCCTCTTGTACTTAAGTTGGCATTGTGCCTTTTGTATTACATTCGGATGCAATTTCTGTGTTTCATCGTCAGTAAGAAGGTCCAAGGGATACAGTAAACCTGAAGTGAAGCATCGGAAACTAAAACTGGACTCACAGGAGGAGTTCAAATCATAGAAAGTTAGAGTTTCAGTCCTCTTGTACTTAAGTCGTCATTGTGTATTTTTTATTAAATTCGGATGCAATTTCTGTGTTTCATCGTTAATAAGAAGGTCCAAGGGATACAGTAAACCTGAAGTTAAGCATCGGAATCTAAAACTGGACTCACAGGAGGGGTTCAAATCATAGAAAGTTGGAGTATCAGACCTCTTGTACTTAAGTCGGCATTGTGCCTTTTCTATTAAATTCGGATGCAATATTTGTGTTTCATCGACAATAAGAAGGTCCAAAGGCTACAGTAAACCTGAAGTGAAGCGTCGGAAACTAAAACTGGACTCACAGCAGAGGTTCAAATCATAGAAAGTTAGAGTATCAGTCCTCTTGTACTTAAGTCGGCATTGTGCCTTTTGTATTAGATTCGGATGCAATTTCTGTGTTTCATCGTCAATATGAAGGTCCAAGGGATACAGTAAACCTGAAGTGAAGCATGGGAAACTTAAACTCCACTCACAGCAGAGGTTCAAATCATAGAAAGTTACAGTTTCAATCCTCTTGTACTTAAGTCGGCATTGTGCCTTTTGTATTAAATTCGGATGCAATTTCTGTGTTTCATCGTCAATAAGAAGGTCCAAGGGATACAGTAAACCTGAAGTGAAGCATCGGAAACTTAAACTTTACTCACAGCAGAGGTTCAAATCATAGAAAGTTACAGTTTCAGTCCTCTTGTACTGCAGTCGGCATTGTGCCTTTTGTATTAAATTCGGATGCAATTTCTGTGTTTCATCGTCAATAAGAAGGTCCAAGGGATACAGTAAACCTGAAGTGAAGCATCGGAAACTAAAACTGGACTCACAGCAGAGATTAAAAACATAGAAAGTTTGAGTTTCAGTCCACTTGTACTTAAGTCGGCATTGTGCCTTTTGTATTAAATTCGGATGCAATTTCTGTGTTTCATCGTCAATAAGAAGATCCAAGGGATATAGTGAACCTGAAGGGTAGCATCGGAAACTAAAACTGGACTCACAGCAGGGGTTCAAATCATAGAAAGTTAGAGTTTCAGTCCTCTTGTACTTAAGTCGGCATTGTGCCTTTTTTATTAAATTCGGATGCAATTTCTGTGTTTCATCGTCAGTAAGAAGGTCCAAGGGATACAGTAAACCTGAAGTGAAGCATCGGAAACTAAAACTGGACTCACAGGAGGAGTTCAAATCATAGAAAGTTAGAGTATCAGTCCTCTTGTACTTAAGTCGGCATTGTGTCGTTTTTATTAAATTCGGATGCAATTTCTGTGTTTCATCGTCAATAAGAAGGTCCAAGGGATACAGTAAACCAGAAGTTAAGCATCGGAATCTGAAACTGGACTCACAGGAGGGGTTCAAATCATAGAAAGTTAGAGTATTAGTCCTCTTGTACCTAAGTCGGCATTGTGCCTTTTGTATTAAATTCGGATCCAATTTCTGTGTTTCATCGTCAATAATAAGGTCCAACGGATACAGTAAACCTGAAGTTAAGCATCGGAATCTATAACTGGTCCCACAGCAGTGGTTCAAATCATAGAAAGTTAGAGTTTCAGTCCTCTTGTACTTAAGTCGGCATTGTGCCTTTTGTATTAAATTCGGATGCAATTTTTGTGTTTCATCGTCAATAAGAAGGTCCAAGGGATACAGTAAACCTGAAGTTAAGCATCGGAATCTAAAACTGGACTCACAGGAGGGGTTCAAATCATAGAAAGTTAAAGTACCAGTCCTCTTGTACTTAAGTCGGCATTGTGCCGTTTTTATTAATTTCGGATTCAATTTCTGTGTTTCATCGTCAATAAGAAGGTCCAAGGGATACAGTAAACCTGAAGTGAAGCATCTTAAACTAAAACTGGACTCACAGCAGAGGTTCAAATCATAGAAAGTTAGAGTATCAGTCGCCTTGTACTTAAGTCGGCATTGTGATTTTTGTATTGACTTCGGATGCAATTTCTGTGTTTCATCGTCAATAAGAAGGTCAAAGGGATACAGTAAACCTGAAGCGAAGCATCGGAATCTAAAACTGGACTCACAGGAGGGGTTCAAATCATAGAAAGTTAGAGTATCAGTCCTCTTGTACTTAAGTCGGCATTGTGCCCTTTGTATTAAATTCGGATGCAATTTCTGTGTTTCATCGTCAATAGGAAGGTCCAAGGGATACAGTAAACCAGATATTAAGCATCGGAATCTAAAACTGGACTCACAGGAGGGGTTGAAATCATAGAAAGTTAGAGTATCAGTCCTCTTGTACTTAAGTCGGCATTGTGCCTTTTTTATTAAATTCGGACGCAATTTCTGTGTTTCATCGTCAGTAAGAAGGTCCAAGGGATACAGTAAACCTGAAGTGAAGCATCGGAAACTAAAACTGGACTCACAGGAGGGGCTCAAATCATAGAAAGTTAGAGTATCAGTCCTCTTGTACTTAAATCGTCATTGTGTCGTTTTTAATTAAATTCGGATGCAATTTCTGTGTTTCATCGTCAATAAGAAGATACAAGGGATACAGTAAACCTGAAATTAAGCATCGGAATCTAAAACTGGACACACAGGAGGGGTTCAAATCATAGAAAGTTAGAGTATCAGTCCTATTGTACTTAAGTCGGCATTGTGCCGTTTGTATTAAATTCGGATGCAATTTCTGTGTTTCATCGTCAATAAGAAGGTGCAAGGGATACAGTAAACCTGAAGTGAAGCATCGCAAACTTAAACTGGAACTCACAGCAGAGGTTCAAATCATAGAAAGTTACAGTTTCAGTCCTCTTGTACTTAAGTCGGCATTGTGCCTTTTGTATTAAATTCGGATCCAATTTCTGTGTTTCATCGTCAATAATAAGGTCCAACGGATACAGTAAACCTGAAGTTAAGCATCGGAATCTATAACTGGTCCCACAGCAGTGGTTCAAATCATAGAAAGTTAGAGTTTCAGTCCTCTTGTACTTAAGTCGGCATTGTGCCTTTTGTATTAAATTCGGATGCAATTTTTGTGTTTCATCGTCAATAAGAAGGTCCAAGGGATACAGGAAACCTGAAGTTAAGCATCGGAATCTATAACTGGTATCACAGCAGTGGTTCAAATCATAGAAAGTTAGAGTTTCAGTCCTCTTGTACTTAAGTTGGCATTGTGCCTTTTGTATTACATTCGGATGCAATTTCTGTGTTTCATCGTCAGTAAGAAGGTCCAAGGGATACAGTAAACCTGAAGTGAAGCATCGGAAACTAAAACTGGACTCACAGGAGGAGTTCAAATCATAGAAAGTTAGAGTTTCAGTCCTCTTGTACTTAAGTCGTCATTGTGTATTTTTTATTAAATTCGGATGCAATTTCTGTGTTTCATCGTTAATAAGAAGGTCCAAGGGATACAGTAAACCTGAAGTTAAGCATCGGAATCTAAAACTGGACTCACAGGAGGGGTTCAAATTATAGAAAGTTGGAGTATCAGTCCTCTTGTACTTAAGTCGGCATTGTGCCTTTTCTATTATATTCGAATGCAATATTTGTGTTTCATCGACAATAAGAAGGTCCAAAGGCTACAGTAAACCTGAAGTGAAGCGTCGGAAACTAAAACTGGACTCACAGCAGAGGTTCAAATCATAGAAAGTTAGAGTATCAGTCCTCTTGTACTTAAGTCGGCATTGTGCCTTTTGTATTAGATTCGGATGCAATTTCTGTGTTTCATCGTCAATATGAAGGTCCAAGGGATACAGTAAACCTGAAGTGAAGCATGGGAAACTTAAACTCCACTCACAGCAGAGGTTCAAATCATAGAAAGTTACAGTTTCAATCCTCTTGTACTTAAGTCGGCATTGTGCCTTTTGTATTAAATTCGGATGCAATTTCTGTGTTTCATCGTCAATAAGAAGGTCCAAGGGATACAGTAAACCTGAAGTGAAGCATCGGAAACTTAAACTTTACTCACAGCAGAGGTTCAAATCATAGAAAGTTACAGTTTCAGTCCTCTTGTACTGCAGTCGGCATTGTGCCTTTTGTATTAAATTCGGATGCAATTTCTGTGTTTCATCGTCAATAAGAAGGTCCAAGGGATACAGTAAACCTGAAGTGAAGCATCGGAAACTAAAACTGGACTCACAGCAGAGATTAAAAACATAGAAAGTTTGAGTTTCAGTCCACTTGTACTTAAGTCGGCATTGTGCCTTTTGTATTAAATTCGGATGCAATTTCTGTGTTTCATCGTCAATAAGAAGATCCAAGGGATATAGTGAACCTGAAGGGTAGCATCGGAAACTAAAACTGGACTCACAGCAGGGGTTCAAATCATAGAAAGTTAGAGTTTCAGTCCTCTTGTACTTAAGTCGGCATTGTGCCTTTTTTATTAAATTCGGATGCAATTTCTGTGTTTCATCGTCAGTAGGAAGGTCCAAGGGATACAGTAAACCTGAAGTGAAGCATCGGAAACTAAAACTGGACTCACAGGAGGAGTTCAAATCATAGAAAGTTAGAGTATCAGTCCTCTTGTACTTAAGTCGGCATTGTGTCGTTTTTATTAAATTCGGATGCAATTTCTGTGTTTCATCGTCAATAAGAAGGTCCAAGGGATACAGTAAACCAGAAGTTAAGCATCGGAATCTGAAACTGGACTCACAGGAGGGGTTCAAATCATAGAAAGTTAGAGTATTAGTCCTCTTGTACCTAAGTCGGCATTGTGACTTTTGTATTAAATTCGGATCCAATTTCTGTGTTTCATCGTCAATAATAAGGTCCAACGGATACAGTAAACCTGAAGTTAAGCATCGGAATCTATAACTGGTCCCACAGCAGTGGTTCAAATCATAGAAAGTTAGAGTTTCAGTCCTCTTGTACTTAAGTCGGCATTGTGCCTTTTGTATTAAATTCGGATGCAATTTTTGTGTTTCATCGTCAATAAGAAGGTCCAAGGGATACAGTAAACCTGAAGTTAAGCATCGGAATCTAAAACTGGACTCACAGGAGGGGTTCAAATCATAGAAAGTTAAAGTACCAGTCCTCTTGTACTTAAGTCGGCATTGTGCCGTTTTTATTAATTTCGGATTCAATTTCTGTGTTTCATCGTCAATAAGAAGGTCCAAGGGATACAGTAAACCTGAAGTGAAGCATCTTAAACTAAAACTGGACTCACAGCAGAGGTTCAAATCATAGAAAGTTAGAGTATCAGTCGCCTTGTACTTAAGTCGGCATTGTGATTTTTGTATTGACTTCGGATGCAATTTCTGTGTTTCATCGTCAATAAGAAGGTCAAAGGGATACAGTAAACCTGAAGCGAAGCATCGGAATCTAAAACTGGACTCACAGGAGGGGTTCAAATCATAGAAAGTTAGAGTATCAGTCCTCTTGTACTTAAGTCGGCATTGTGCCTTTTGTATTAAATTCGGATGCAATTTCTGTGTTTCATCGTCAATAGGAAGGTCCAAGGGATACAGTAAACCAGATATTAAGCATCGGAATCTAAAACTGGACTCACAGGAGGGGTTGAAATCATAGAAAGTTAGAGTATCAGTCCTCTTGTACTTAAGTCGGCATTGTGCCTTTTTTATTAAATTCGGACGCAATTTCTGTGTTTCATCGTCAGTAAGAAGGTCCAAGGGATACAGTAAACCTGAAGTGAAGCATCGGAAACTAAAACTGGACTCACAGGAGGGGCTCAAATCATAGAAAGTTAGAGTATCAGTCCTCTTGTACTTAAGTCGGCATTGTGTCGTTTTTAATTAAATTCGGATGCAATTTCTGTGTTTCATCGTCAATAAGAAGATACAAGGGATACAGTAAACCTGAAATTAAGCATCGGAATCTAAAACTGGACTCACGGGAGGGGTTCAAATCATAGAAAGTTGGAGTATCAGTCCTCCTGTACTAAAGTCGGCATTGTGCCTTATTTATTAAATTCGGATTGAATATCTGTCTTTCATCGTCAATAAGAAGGTCCAAGGGATACAGTAAACCTGAAGTGAAGCATCAGAAACTAAAACTGGACTCACAGCAGAGGTTCAAATCATAGAAAGTTAGAGTATCAGTCCTATTGTACTTAAGTCGGCATTGTGCCGTTTGTATTAAATTCGGATGCAATTTCTGTGTTTCATCGTCAATAAGAAGGTGCAAGGGATACAGTAAACCTGAAGTGAAGCATCGCAAACTTAAACTGGACTCACAGCAGAGGTTCAAATCATAGAAAGTTACAGTTTCAGTCCTCTTGTACTTAAGTCGGCATTGTGCCTTTTGTATTAAATTCGGATGCAATTTCTGTGTTTCATCGTCAATAGGAAGGTCCAAGGGATACAGTAAACCAGAAGTTAAGCATCGGAATCCAAAACTGGACTCACTGGAGGGGTTCAAATCATAGAAAGTTAGAGTATCAGTCGTCTTGTACTTAAGTCGGCACTGTGCCTTTTTTATTAAATTCGGATGCAATTTCTGTTTTTCATCGTCAGTAAGAAGGTCCTAGGGATACAGTAAACCTGAAGTGAAGCATCGGAAACTAAAACAGGACTCACAGGAGGGCTTCAAATCATAGAAAGTTAGAGTATCAGTCCTCTTGTACTTAAGTCGTCATTGCGTCGTTTTTATTAAATTCGGATGCAATTTCTGTGTTTCATCGTCAATAAGAAGATCCAAGGGATACAGTAAACCTGAAGTTAAGCATCGGAATCTAAAACTGGACTCACAGGAGGGGTTCAAATCATAGAAAGTTGGAGTATCAGTCCTCTTGTTCTTAAGTCGGCATTGTGCCTTTTTTATTAAATTTGGATGCAATATCTGTGTTTCATCGTCAATAAGAAGGTCCAAGGGATACAGTAAACCTGAAGTGAAGCATCGGAAACTTAAACTGGACTCACAGCAGAGGTTCGAATCATAGAAAGTTAGAGTATCAGTCCTCTTGTACTGAAGTCGGCATTGTGCCTTTTGTATTAAATTCGGATGCAATTTCTGTGTTACATCGACAATACGTAGGTCCAAGGGATACAGTAAACCTGAAGTGAAGCATCGGAAACTTAAACTGGACTCACAGCAGAGGTTCAAATCATAGAAAGTTACAGTTTCAGTCCACTTGTACTTAAGTCGGCATTGTGCCTTTTGTATTAAATTCGGATGCAATTTCTGTGTTTCATCGTCAATAAGAAGATCCAAGGGATATAGTGAACCTGAAGTGAAGAATCTGAAACTAAAACTGGACTCACAGCAGAGGTTCAAATCATAGAAAGTTAGAGTTTCAGTCCTCTTGTACTTAAGTCGGCATTGTGCCTTTTTTATTACATTCGGATGCAATTTCTGTGTTTCATCGTCAGTAAGAGGGTCCAAGGGATACAGTAAACCTGAAGTGAAGCATCGGAAACTAAAACAGGACTCACAGGAGGAGTTCAAATCATAGAAAGTTGGAGTATCAGTCCTCTTGTACTTAAGTCGGCATTGTGCCTTTTCTATTAAATTCGGATGCAATATCTGTGTTTCATCGTCCATAAGAAGGTCAAAGGGCTACAGTAAACCTGAAGTGAAGCACCGGAAACTAAAACTGGACTCACAGCAGAGGTTCAAATCATAGAAAGTTAGAGTATCAGTCCTCTTGTACTTAAGTCGCCATTGTGCCTTTTGTATTAAATTCGGATGCAATTTCTGTGTTTCATCGTCAATAAGAAGGTCCAAGGGAAACAGTAAACCTGAAGTGAAGCATCGGAAACTAAAACAGGACTCACAGGAGGGCTTCAAATCATAGAAAGTTAGAGTATCAGTCCTCTTGTACTTAAGTCGTCATTGCGTCGTTTTTATTAAATTCGGATGCAATTTCTGTGTTTCATCGTCAATAAGAAGATCCAAGGGATACAGTAAACCTGAAGTTAAGCATCGGAATCTAAAACTGGACTCACAGGAGGGGTTCAAATCATAGAAAGTTGGAGTATCAGTCCTCTTGTTCATAAGTCGGCATTGTGCCTTTTTTATTAAATTTGGATGCAATATCTGTGTTTCATCGTCAATAAGAAGGTCCAAGGGATACAGTAAACCTGAAGTGAAGCATCGGAAACATAAACTGGACTCACAGCAGAGGTTCGAATCATAGAAAGTTAGAGTATCAGTCCTCTTGTACTGAAGTCGGCATTGTGCCTTTTGTATTAAATTCGGATGCAATTTCTGTGTTACATCGTCAATAAGTAGGTCCAAGGGATACAGTAAACCTGAAGTGAAGCATCGGAAACTTAAACTGGACTCACAGCAGAGGTTCAAATCATAGAAAGTTACAGTTTCAGTCCACTTGTACTTAAGTCGGCATTGTGCCTTTTGTATTAAATTCGGATGCAATTTCTGTGTTTCATCGTCAATAAGAAGATCCAAGGGATATAGTGAAGCTGAAGTGAAGAATCTGAATCTAAAACTAGACTCACAGCAGAGGTTCAAATCATAGAAAATTAGAGTTTCAGTCCTCTTGTACTTAAGTCGGCATTGTGCCTTTTTTATTACATTCGGATGCAATTTCTGTGTTTCATCGTCAGTAAGAGGGTCCAAGGGATACAGTAAACCTGAAGTGAAGCATCGGAAACTAAAACAGGACTCACAGGAGGAGTTCAAATCATAGAAAGTTAGAGTATCAGTCCTCTTGTACTTAAGTCGGCACTGTGCCTTTTTTATTAAATTCGGATGCAATTTCTGTTTTTCATCGTCAGTAAGAAGGTCCTAGGGATACAATAAACCTGAAGTGAAGCATCGGAAACTAAAACAGGACTCACAGGAGGGCTTCAAATCATAGAAAGTTAGAGTATCAGTCCTCTTGTACTTAAGTCGTCATTGCGTCGTTTTTATTAAATTCGGATGCAATTTCTGTGTTTCATCGTCAATAAGAAGATCCAAGGGATACAGTAAACCTGAAGTTAAGCATCGGAATCTAAAACTGGACTCACAGGAGGGGTTCAAATCATAGAAAGTTGGAGTATCAGTCCTCTTGTTCTTAAGTCGGCATTGTGCCTTTTTTATTAAATTTGGATGCAATATCTGTGTTTCATCGTCAATAAGAAGGTCCAAGGGATACAGTAAACCTGAAGTGAAGCATCGGAAACTTAAACTGGACTCACAGCAGAGGTTCGAATCATAGAAAGTTAGAGTATCAGTCCTCTTGTACTGAAGTCGGCATTGTGCCTTTTGTATTAAATTCGGATGCAATTTCTGTGTTACATCGTCAATACGTAGGTCCAAGGGATACAGTAAACCTGAAGTGAAGCATCGGAAACTTAAACTGGACTCACAGCAGAGGTTCAAATCATAGAAAGTTACAGTTTCAGTCCACTTGTACTTAAGTCGGCATTGTGCCTTTTGTATTAAATTCGGATGCAATTTCTGTGTTTCATCGTCAATAAGAAGATCCAAGGGATATAGTGAACCTGAAGTGAAGAATCTGAAACTAAAACTGGACTCACAGCAGAGGTTCAAATCATAGAAAGTTAGAGTTTCAGTCCTCTTGTACTTAAGTCGGCATTGTGCCTTTTTTATTACATTCGGATGCAATTTCTGTGTTTCATCGTCAGTAAGAGGGTCCAAGGGATACAGTAAACCTGAAGTGAAGCATCGGAAACTAAAACAGGACTCACAGGAGGAGTTCAAATCATAGAAAGTTGGAGTATCAGTCCTCTTGTACTTAAGTCGGCATTGTGCCTTTTCTATTAAATTCGGATGCAATATCTGTGTTTCATCGTCCATAAGAAGGTCAAAGGGCTACAGTAAACCTGAAGTGAAGCACCGGAAACTAAAACTGGACTCACAGCAGAGGTTCAAATCATAGAAAGTTAGAGTATCAGTCCTCTTGTACTTAAGTCGCCATTGTGCCTTTTGTATTAAATTCGGATGCAATTTCTGTGTTTCATCGTCAATAAGAAGGTCCAAGGGAAACAGTAAACCTGAAGTGAAGCATCGGAAACTAAAACAGGACTCACAGGAGGGCTTCAAATCATAGAAAGTTAGAGTATCAGTCCTCTTGTACTTAAGTCGTCATTGCGTCGTTTTTATTAAATTCGGATGCAATTTCTGTGTTTCATCGTCAATAAGAAGATCCAAGGGATACAGTAAACCTGAAGTTAAGCATCGGAATCTAAAACTGGACTCACAGGAGGGGTTCAAATCATAGAAAGTTGGAGTATCAGTCCTCTTGTTCATAAGTCGGCATTGTGCCTTTTTTATTAAATTTGGATGCAATATCTGTGTTTCATCGTCAATAAGAAGGTCCAAGGGATACAGTAAACCTGAAGTGAAGCATCGGAAACATAAACTGGACTCACAGCAGAGGTTCGAATCATAGAAAGTTAGAGTATCAGTCCTCTTGTACTGAAGTCGGCATTGTGCCTTTTGTATTAAATTCGGATGCAATTTCTGTGTTACATCGTCAATAAGTAGGTCCAAGGGATACAGTAAACCTGAAGTGAAGCATCGGAAACTTAAACTGGACTCACAGCAGAGGTTCAAATCATAGAAAGTTACAGTTTCAGTCCACTTGTACTTAAGTCGGCATTGTGCCTTTTGTATTAAATTCGGATGCAATTTCTGTGTTTCATCGTCAATAAGAAGATCCAAGGGATATAGTGAAGCTGAAGTGAAGAATCTGAATCTAAAACTAGACTCACAGCAGAGGTTCAAATCATAGAAAATTAGAGTTTCAGTCCTCTTGTACTTAAGTCGGCATTGTGCCTTTTTTATTACATTCGGATGCAATTTCTGTGTTTCATCGTCAGTAAGAGGGTCCAAGGGATACAGTAAACCTGAAGTGAAGCATCGGAAACTAAAACAGGACTCACAGGAGGAGTTCAAATCATAGAAAGTTGGAGTATCAGTCCTCTTCTACTTAAGTCGGCATTGTGCCTTTTCTATTAAATTCGGATGCAATATCTGTGTTTCATCGTCAATAAGAAGGTCAAAGGGCTACAGTAAACCTGAAGTGAAGCACCGGAAACTAAAACTGGACTCACAGCAGAGGTTCAAATCATAGAAAGTTAGAGTATAAGTCCTCTTGTACTTAAGTCGTCATTGTGCCTTTTTTATTAAATTCGGATGCAATTTCTGTGTTTCATCGTCAATAAGAAGGTCCAAGGGAAACAGTAAACCTGAAGTGAAGCATGGGAAACTTAAACTGGACTCACAGCAGAGGTTCAAATCATAGAAAGTTACAGTTTCAGTACTCTTGTACTTAAGTCGGCATTGTGCCTTTTGTATTAAATTCGGATGCAATTTCTGTGTTTCATCGTCAATAAGAAGGTCCAAGGGATACAGTAAACCTGAAGTGAAGCATCGGAAACTGAAACTGGACTCACAGCAGAGGTTCAAATCATAGAAAGTTAGAGTTTCAGTCCACTTGTACTTAAGTCGGCATTGTGCCGTTTTTATTAATTTCGGATGCAATTTCTTTGTTTCATCGTCAATTAGAAGGTCCAAGGGATACAGTAAACCTGAAGTGAAGCATCGTAAACTAAAACTGGACTCACAGGAGGGGTTCAAATCATAGAAAGTTAGAGTATCAGTCCTCTTGTAATTAAGCCGGCATTGTGCCTTTTGTATCAAATTCGGATGCAATTTCTGTTTTTCATCGTCAATAAGAAGTTCCAAGCGATACAGTAAACCTGAAGTTAAGCAACGGAATCTAAAACTGGACTCACAGGAGGGGTTCAAATCATAGAAAGTTAGAATATCAGTCCTCTTGCACTTAAGTCGGCATTGTGCCTTTTTTATTATATTCGGATGAAATTTCTGTGTTTCATCGTCAATAAGAAGGTCCAAGGGATACAGTAAACCTGAAGTGAAGCATCGGAAACTAAAACTGGACTCACAGGAGGGGTTCAAATCATAGAAAGTTAGAGTATCAGTCCTCTTGTAATTAAGCCGGCATTGTGCCTTTTGTATTAAATTCGGATGCAATTTCTGTTTTTCATCGTCAATAAGAAGTTCCAAGCGATACAGTAAACCGGAAGTTAAGCAACGGAATCTAAAACTGGACTCACAGGAGTGGTTCAAATCATAGAAAGTTAGAGTATCAGTCCTCTTGTAATTAAGCAGGCATTGTGCCTTTTGTATTAAATTCGGATGCAATTTCTGTTTTTCATCGTCAATAAGAAGTTCCAAGCGATACAGTAAACCTGAAGTTAAGCAACGGAATCTAAAACTGGAGTCACAGGAGGGGTTCAAATCATAGAAAGTTAGAGTATCAGTCCTCTTGTACTTAAGTCAGCATTGTGCCTTTTTTATTAAATTCGGATGCAATTTCTGAGTTTCATCGACAATAAGATGGTCCAAGGGATACAGTAAACCTGAAGTGAAGCATCAGAAACTAAAACTGGACTCACAGCAGAGGTTCAAATCATAGAAAGTTAGAGTATCAGTCCACTTGTACTTAAGTCGGCATTGTGCCTTTTTTATTAAATTCGGATGCAATTTCTGTGTTTCATCGTCAGTAAGAAGGTCCAAGGGATACAGTAAACCTGAAGTGAAGCATCGGAAACTAAAACTGGACTCACAGGAGGGGTTCAAATCATAGAAAGTTAGAGTATCAGTCCTCTTGTACTTAAGTCGTTATTGTGTCGTTTTTAATTAAATTCGGATGCAATTTCTGTATTTCATCGTCAATAAGAAGGTCCAAGGGATACAGTAAATCTGAAATTAAGCATCGGAATCTAAAACTGGACTCACAGGAGGGGTTCAAATCATAGAAAGTTGGAGTATCAGTCCTCCTGTACTTAAGTCGGCATTGTGCCTTATTTATTCAATTCGGATGCAATATCTGTGTTTCATCGTCAATAAGAAGGTCCAAGGGATACAGTAAACCTGAAGTGAAGCATCGGAATCTGAAACTGGACTCACAGGAGGGGTTCAAATCATAGAAAGTTAGAGTATCAGTCCTCTTGTACTTAAGTCGGCACTGTGCCTTTTTTATTAAATTCGGATGCAATATCTGTGTTTCATCGTCAATAAGAAGGTCCAAGGGATACAGTAAACCTGAAGTGAAGCATCGGAAACTTAAACTGGAACTCACAGCAGAGGTTCAAATCATAGAAAGTTACAGTTTCAGTCCTCTTGTACTTAAGTCGGCATTGTTCCTTTTGTATTAAATTCGGATGCAATTTCTGTGTTTCATCGTCAATAGGAAGGTCCAAGGGATACAGTAAACCAGAAGTTAAGCATCGGAATCCAAAACTGGACTCACAGGAGGGGTTCAAATCATAGAAAGTTAGAGTATCAGTCCTCTTGTACTTAAGTCGGCACTGTGCCTTTTTTATTAATTTCGGATGCAATTTCTGTTTTCCATTGTCAGTAAGAAGGTCCAAGGGATACAGTAAACCTGAAGTGAAGCATCGGAAACTAAATCTGGACTCACAGGAGGGCTTCAAATCATAGAAAGTTAGAGTATCAGTCCTCTTGTACTTAAGTCGGCATTGTGCCTTTTGTATTAAATTCGGATGCAAAATCTGTGTTTCATCGTCAATAAGAAGGTCCAAGGGATACAGTAAACCTGAAGTGAAGCATTGGAAACTTAAACTGGTCTCACAGCAGAGGTTCAAATCATAGGAAGTTACAGTTTCAGTCCTCTTGTACTTAAGTCGGCATTGTGCATTTTGTATTAAATTCGGATGCAATTTCTGTGTTTCATCGTCAATAAGATGGTCCAAGGGATACAGTAAACCTGAAGTGAAGCATCGGAAACTAAAACTGGACTCACAGCAGAGGTTCAAATCATAGAAAGTTAGAGTTTCAGTCCACTTGTACTTAAGTCGGCATTGTGCCGTTTTTATTAATTTCGGACGCAATTTCTTTGTTTCATCGTCAATTAGAAGGTCCAAGGGATACAGTAAACCTGAAGTGAAGCATCCTAAACTAAAACTGGACTCACAGCAGAGGTTCAAATCATAGAAAGTTAGGGTATCAGTCGCCTTGTACTTAAGTCGGCATTGTGATTTTTGTATTGACTTCGGATGCAATTTCTGTGTTTCATCGTCGATAAGAAGGTCCAAGGGATACAGTAAACCTGAAATGAAGCATCGGAATCTAAAACTGGACTCACAGGAGGGGTTCAAATCATAGAAAGTTAGAGTATCAGTCCTCCTGTACTTAAGTCGACATTGTGCCTTTTTTATTAAATTCGGATGCAATTTCTGTGTTTCATCGTCAATAAGAAGGTCCAAGGGATACAGTAAACCTGAAGTGAAGCATCGGAAACTAAAACTGGACTCACAGGAGGGGTTCAAATCATAGAAAGTTAGAGTATCAGTCCTCTTGTACTTAAGTCGTTATTGTGCCGTTTTTATTAATTTCGGATGCAATTTCTTTGTTTCATCGTCAATTAGAAGGTCCAAGGGATACAGTAAACCTGAAGTGAAGCATCCTAAACTAAAACTGGACTCACAGCAGAGGTTCAAATCATAGAAAGTTAGGGTATCAGTCGCCTTGTACTTAAGTCGGCATTGTGATTTTTGTATTGACTTCGGAAGCAATTTCTGTGTTTCATCGTCGATAAGAAGGTCCAAGGGATACAGTAAACCTGAAGTGAAGCATCGGAAACTAAAACTGGACTCACAGCAGAGGTTCAAATCATAGAAAGTTAGAGTTTCAGTCCACTTGTACTTAAGTCGGCATTGTGCCGTTTTTATTAATTTCGGATGCAATTTCTTTGTTTCATCGTCAATTAGAAGGTCCAAGGGATACAGTAAACCTGAAGTGAAGCATCGTAAACTAAAACTGGACTCACAGGAGGGGTTCAAATCATAGAAAGTTAGAGTATCAGTCCTCTTGTAATTAAGCCGGCATTGTGCCTTTTGTATTAAATTCGGATGCAATTTCTGTTTTTCATCGTCAATAAGAAGTTCCAAGCGATACAGTAAACCTGAAGTTAAGCAACGGAATCTAAAACTGGACTCACAGGAGGGGTTCAAATCATAGAAAGTTAGAATATCAGTCCTCTTGCACTTAAGTCGGCATTGTGCCTTTTTTATTATATTCGGATGAAATTTCTGTGTTTCATCGTCAATAAGAAGGTCCAAGGGATACAGTAAACCTGAAGTGAAGCATCGGAAACTAAAACTGGACTCACAGGAGGGGTTCAAATCATAGAAAGTTAGAGTATCAGTCCTCTTGTAATTAAGCCGGCATTGTGCCTTTTGTATTAAATTCGGATGCAATTTCTGTTTTTCATCGTCAATAAGAAGTTCCAAGCGATACAGTAAACCGGAAGTTAAGCAACGGAATCTAAAACTGGACTCACAGGAGTGGTTCAAATCATAGAAAGTTAGAGTATCAGTCCTCTTGTAATTAAGCAGGCATTGTGCCTTTTGTATTAAATTCGGATGCAATTTCTGTTTTTCATCGTCAATAAGAAGTTCCAAGCGATACAGTAAACCTGAAGTTAAGCAACGGAATCTAAAACTGGAGTCACAGGAGGGGTTCAAATCATAGAAAGTTAGAGTATCAGTCCTCTTGTACTTAAGTCGGCATTGTGCCTTTTTTATTAAATTCGGATGCAATTTCTGAGTTTCATCGACAATAAGATGGTCCAAGGGATACAGTAAACCTGAAGTGAAGCATCAGAAACTAAAACTGGACTCACAGCAGAGGTTCAAATCATAGAAAGTTAGAGTATCAGTCCACTTGTACTTAAGTCGGCATTGTGCCTTTTTTATTAAATTCGGATGCAATTTCTGTGTTTCATCGTCAGTAAGAAGGTCCAAGGGATACAGTAAACCTGAAGTGAAGCATCGGAAACTAAAACTGGACTCACAGGAGGGGTTCAAATCATAGAAAGTTAGAGTATCAGTCCTCTTGTACTTAAGTCGTTATTGTGTCGTTTTTAATTAAATTCGGATGCAATTTCTGTATTTCATCGTCAATAAGAAGGTCCAAGGGATACAGTAAATCTGAAATTAAGCATCGGAATCTAAAACTGGACTCACAGGAGGGGTTCAAATCATAGAAAGTTGGAGTATCAGTCCTCCTGTACTTAAGTCGGCATTGTGCCTTATTTATTCAATTCGGATGCAATATCTGTGTTTCATCGTCAATAAGAAGGTCCAAGGGATACAGTAAACCTGAAGTGAAGCATCGGAATCTGAAACTGGACTCACAGGAGGGGTTCAAATCATAGAAAGTTAGAGTATCAGTCCTCTTGTACTTAAGTCGGCACTGTGCCTTTTTTATTAAATTCGGATGCAATATCTGTGTTTCATCGTCAATAAGAAGGTCCAAGGGATACAGTAAACCTGAAGTGAAGCATCGGAAACTTAAACTGGAACTCACAGCAGAGGTTCAAATCATAGAAAGTTACAGTTTCAGTCCTCTTGTACTTAAGTCGGCATTGTTCCTTTTGTATTAAATTCGGATGCAATTTCTGTGTTTCATCGTCAATAGGAAGGTCCAAGGGATACAGTAAACCAGAAGTTAAGCATCGGAATCCAAAACTGGACTCACAGGAGGGGTTCAAATCATAGAAAGTTAGAGTATCAGTCCTCTTGTACTTAAGTCGGCACTGTGCCTTTTTTATTAAATTCGGATGCAATTTCTGTTTTCCATTGTCAGTAAGAAGGTCCAAGGGATACAGTAAACCTGAAGTGAAGCATCGGAAACTAAATCTGGACTCACAGGAGGGCTTCAAATCATAGAAAGTTAGAGTATCAGTCCTCTTGTACTTAAGTCGGCATTGTGCCTTTTGTATTAAATTCGGATGCAAAATCTGTGTTTCATCGTCAATAAGAAGGTCCAAGGGATACAGTAAACCTGAAGTGAAGCATTGGAAACTTAAACTGGTCTCACAGCAGAGGTTCAAATCATAGGAAGTTACAGTTTCAGTCCTCTTGTACTTAAGTCGGCATTGTGCATTTTGTATTAAATTCGGATGCAATTTCTGTGTTTCATCGTCAATAAGATGGTCCAAGGGATACAGTAAACCTGAAGTGAAGCATCGGAAACTAAAACTGGACTCACAGCAGAGGTTCAAATCATAGAAAGTTAGAGTTTCAGTCCACTTGTACTTAAGTCGGCATTGTGCCGTTTTTATTAATTTCGGACGCAATTTCTTTGTTTCATCGTCAATTAGAAGGTCCAAGGGATACAGTAAACCTGAAGTGAAGCATCCTAAACTAAAACTGGACTCACAGCAGAGGTTCAAATCATAGAAAGTTAGGGTATCAGTCGCCTTGTACTTAAGTCGGCATTGTGATTTTTGTATTGACTTCGGATGCAATTTCTGTGTTTCATCGTCGATAAGAAGGTCCAAGGGATACAGTAAACCTGAAATGAAGCATCGGAATCTAAAACTGGACTCACAGGAGGGGTTCAAATCATAGAAAGTTAGAGTATCAGTCCTCCTGTACTTAAGTCGACATTGTGCCTTTTTTATTAAATTCGGATGCAATTTCTGTGTTTCATCGTCAATAAGAAGGTCCAAGGGATACAGTAAACCTGAAGTGAAGCATCGGAAACTAAAACTGGACTCACAGGAGGGGTTCAAATCATAGAAAGTTAGAGTATCAGTCCTCTTGTACTTAAGTCGTTATTGTGCCGTTTTTATTAATTTCGGATGCAATTTCTTTGTTTCATCGTCAATTAGAAGGTCCAAGGGATACAGTAAACCTGAAGTGAAGCATCCTAAACTAAAACTGGACTCACAGCAGAGGTTCAAATCATAGAAAGTTAGGGTATCAGTCGCCTTGTACTTAAGTCGGCATTGTGATTTTTGTATTGACTTCGGAAGCAATTTCTGTGTTTCATCGTCGATAAGAAGGTCCAAGGGATACAGTAAACCTGAAGTGAAGCATCGGAATCTAAAACTGGACTCACAGGAGGGGTTCAAATCATAGAAAGTTAGAGTATCAGTCCTCTTGTACTTAAGTCGGCACTGTGCCTTTTTTATTATATTCGGATGCAATTTCTGTTTTTCATCGTCAGTAAGAAGGTCCAAGGGATACAGTAAACCTGGAGTGAAGCATCGGAAACTAAATCTGGACTCACAGGAGGGCTTCAAATCATAGAAAGTTAGAGTATCAGTCCTCTTGTACTTATGTCGGCATTGTGCCTTTTGTATTAAATTCGGTTGCAATTTCTGTGTTTCATCGTCAATAAGAAGGTCCAAGGGATACAGTAAACCTGAAGTGAAGCATTGGAAACTTAAACTGGACTCACAGCAGAGGTTCAAATCATAGAAAGTTACAGTTTCAGTCCTCTTGTACTTAAGTCGGCATTGTGCCTTTTGTATTAAATTCGGATGCAATTTCTGTGTTTCATCGTCAATAAGAAGGTCCAAGGGATACAGTAAACCTGAAGTGAAGCATCGGAAACTAAAACTGGACTCACAGCAGAGGTTCAAATCATAGAAAGTTAGAGTTTCAGTCCACTTGTACTTAAGTCGGCATTGTGCAGTTTTTATTAATTTCGGATGCAATTTCTTTGTTTCATCGTCAATTAGAAGGTCCAAGGGATACAGTAAACCTGAAGTGAAGCATCCTAAACTAAAACTGGACCCACAGCAGAGGTTCAAATCATAGAAAGTTAGGGTATCAGTCGCCTTGTACTTAAGTCGGCATTGTGATTTTTGTATTGACTTCGGATGCAATTTCTGTGTTTCATCGTCGATAAGAAGGTCCAAGGGATACAGTAAACCTGAAGTGAAGCATCGGAAACTAAAACTGGACTCACAGGAGGGGTTCAAATCATAGAAAGTTAGAGTATCAGTCCTCTTGTACTTAAGTCGTCATTGTGTCGTTTTTAATTAAATTCGGCTGCAATTTCTGTCTTTCATCGTCAATAAGAAGGCCCAAGGGATACAGTAAACCTGAAATTAAGCATCGGAATCTAAAACTGGACTCACAGGAGGGGTTCAAATCATAGAAAGTTGGAGTATCAGTCCTCCTGTACTTAAGTCGGCATTGTGCCTTATTCATTTAATTCGGATGCAATATCTGTGTTTCATCGTCAATAAGAAGGTCCAAGGGATACAGTAAACCTGAAGTGAAGCATCGGAAACTTAAACTGGAACTCACAGCAGAGGTTCAAATCATAGAAAGTTACAGTTTCAGTCCTCTTGTACTTAAGTCGGCATTGTGCCTTTTGTATTAAATTCGGATGCAATTTCTGTGTTTCATCGTCAATAGGAAGGTCCAAGGGATACAGTAAACCAGAAGTTAAGCATCGGAATCCAAAACTGGACTCACAGGAGGAGTTCAAATCATAGAAAGTTAGGGTATCAGTCCTCTTGTACTTAAGTCGGCACTGTGCCTTTTTTATTAAATTCGGATGCAATTTCTGTTTTTCATCGTCAGTAAGAAGGTCCAAGGGATACAGTAAACCTGAAGTGAAGCATCGGAAACTAAATCTGGACTCACAGGAGGGCTTCAAATCATAGAAAGTTAGAGTATCAGTCCTCTTGTACTTAAGTCGGCATTGTGCCTTTTGTATTAAATTCGGATGCAATTTCTGTGTTTCATCGTCAATAAGAAGGTCCAAGGGATACAGTGAACCTGAAGTGAAGCATCGGAAACTTAAACTGGACTCACAGCAGAGGTTCAAATCATAGAAAGTCACAGTTTCAGTCCTCTTGTACTTAAGTCGGCATTGTGCCTTTTTTATTAAATTCGGATGCGATTTCTGTGTTTCATCGTCAATAAGAAGGTCCAAGGGATACAGTAAACCTGAAGTGAAGCATCGGAAACTAAAACTGGACTCACAGCAGAGGTTCAAATCATAGAAAGTTAGAGTTTCAGTCCACTTGTACTTAAGTCGGCATTGTGATATTTGTATTAAATTCGGATGCAATTTCTGTGTTTCATCGTCAATAAGAAGATCCAAGGGATATAGTGAACCTGAAGTGAAGAATCGGAAACTAAAACTGGACTCACAGCAGAGGTTCAGATCATAGAAAGTTAGAGTTTCAGTCCTCTTGTACTTAAGTCGGCATTGTGCCTTTTTTATTACATTCGGATGCAATTTCTGTGTTTCTTCGTCAGTAAGAAGGTCCAAGGGATACAGTAAACCTGAAGTGAAGCATCGGAAACTAAAACTGGACTCACAGGAGGAGTTCAAATCATAGAAATTTGGAGTATCAGTCCTCTTGTACTTAAGTCGGCATTGTGCCTTTTCTATTATATTCGGATGCAATATCTGTGTTTCATCGTCAATAAGAAGGTCCAAGGGCTACAGTAAACCTGAAGTGAAGCATCGGAAACTAAAACTGGACTCACAGCAGAGGTTCAAATCATAGAAAGTTAGAGTATCAGTCCTCTTGTACTTAAGTCGGCATTGTGCCTTTTGTATTAAATTCGGATGCAATTTCTGTGTTTCATCGTCAATAAGAAGGTCCAAGGGATGCAGTAAACCTGAAGTGAAGCATTGGAAACTTAAACTGGACTCACAGCAGAGGTTCATATCATAGAAAGTTACAGTTTCAGTCCTCTTGTACTTAAGTCGGCATTGTGCCTTTTGTATTAAATTCGGATGCAATTTCTGTGTTTCATCGTCAATAAGAAGGTCCAAGGGATACAGTAAACCTGAAGTGAAGCATCGGAAACTAAAACTGGACTCACAGCAGAGGTTCAAATCCTAGAAAGTTAGAGTTTCAGTCCACTTGT
This sequence comes from Schistocerca americana, assembly GCF_021461395.2. Lineage (NCBI taxonomy): Eukaryota > Metazoa > Arthropoda > Insecta > Orthoptera > Acrididae > Schistocerca > Schistocerca americana. Next base: position 24,143 of record NW_025725968.1, on the reverse strand, counting down.
ACATAAGTCGGCATTGTGCGGTTTTTATTAATTTCCGATGCAATTTCTTTGTTTCATCGTCAATTAGAAGGTCCAAGGGATACAGTAAACCTGAAGTGAAGCATCCTAAACTAAAACTGGACTCACAGCAGAGGTTCAAATCATAGAAAGTTAGGGTATCAGTCCCCTTGTACTTAAGTCGGCATTGTGATTTTTGTATTGACTTCGGATGCAATTTCTGTGTTTCATCGTCGATAAGAAGGTCCAAGGGATACAGTAAACCTGAAGTGAAGCATCGGAATCTAAAACTGGACTCACAGGAGGGGTTCAAATCATAGAAAGTTAGAGTATCAGTCCTCTTGTACTTAAGTCGGCATTGTGCCTTTTTTATTAAATTCGGATGCAATTTCTGTGTTTCATCGTCAATAAGAAGGTCCAAGGGATACAGTAAACCTGAAGTGAAGCATCGGAAACTAAAACTGGACTCACAGGAGGGGTTCAAATCATAGAAAGTTAGAGTATGAGTCCTTTAGTAATTAAGCCGGCATTGTGCCTTTTGTATTAAATTCGGATGCAATTTCTGTTTTTCATCGTCCAAAAGAAGTTCCAAGCGATACAGTAAACCTGAAGCTAAGCAACGGAATCTAAAACTGGACTCACAGGAGGGGTTCAAATCATAGAAAGTTAGAGTATCAGTCCTCTTGTACTTAAGTCGGCATTGTGCCTTTTTTATTAAATTCGGATGCAATTTCTGTGTTTCATCGACAATAAGATGGTCCAAGGGATACAGTAAACCTGAAGTGAAGCATCAGAAACTAAAACTGGACTCACAGCAGAGGTTCAAATCATAGAAAGTTAGAGTATCAGTCCACTTGTACTTAAGTCGGCATTGTGCCTTTTTTATTAAATTCGGATGCAATTTCTGTGTTTCATCGTCAGTAAGAAGGTCCAAGGGATACAGTAATCCAGAAGTAAAGCATCGGAAACTAAAACTGGACTCACAGGAGGGGTTCAAATCATAGAAAGTTAGAGTATCAGTCCTCTTGTACTTAAGTCGTCATTGTGTCGTTTTTAATTAAATTCGGATGCAATTTCTGTGTTTCATCGTCAATAAGAAGGTCCAAGGGATACAGTAAACCTGAAATTAAACATCGGAATTTAAAAGTGGACTCACAGGAAGGGTTCAAATCATAGAAAGTTGGAGTATCAGTCCTCCTTACTTAAGTCGGCATTGTGCCTTATTTATTTAATTCGGATGCAATATCTGTGTTTCGTCGTCAATAAGAGGGTCCAAGGGATACAGTAAACCTGAAGTGAAGCATCGGAATCTAAAACTGGACTCACAGGAGGGGTTCAAATCATAGAAAGTTAGAGTATCAGTCCTCTTGTACTTAAGTCGGCACTGTGCCTTTTTTATTAAATTCGGATGCAATTTCTGTGTTTCATCGTCAATAAGAAGGTCCAAGGGATACAGTAAACCTGAAGTGAAGCATCGGAAACTTAAACTGGAACTCACAGCAGAGGTTCAAATCATAGAAAGTTACAGTTTCAGTCCACTTGTACTTAAGTCGGCATTGTGCCTTTTGTATTAAATTCGGATGCAATTTCTGTTTTTCATCGTCAATAGGAAGGTCCGAGGGATACAGTAAACCAGAAGTTAAGCATCGGAATCCAAAACTGGACTCACAGGAGGGGTTCAAATCATAGAAAGTTAGAGTATCAGTCCTCTTGCACTTAAGTCGGCACTGTGCCTTTTTTATTAAATTCGGATGCAATTTCTGTTTTTCGTCGTCAGTAAGAAGGTCCAAGGGATACATTAAACCTGAAGTGAAGCATCGGAAACTAAATCTGGACTCACAGGAGGGCTTCAAATCATAGAAAGTTAGAGTATCAGTCCTCTTGTACTTAAGTCGGCATTGTGCCTTTTGTATTAAATTCGGATGCAATTTCTGTGTTTCATCGTCAATAAGAAGGTCCAAGGGATACAGTAAACCTGAAGTGAAGCATCGGAAACTTAAACTGGACTCACAGCAGAGGTTCAAATCATAGAAAGTTACAGTTTCAGTCGTCTTGTACTTAAGTCGGCATTGTGCCTTTTGTATTGAATTCGGATGCGATTTCTGTGTTTCATCGTCAATAAGAAGGTCCAAGGGATACAGTAAACCTGAAGTGAAGCATCGGAAACTGAAACTGGACTCACAGCAGAGGTTCAAATCATAGAAAGTTAGAGTTCAGTCCACTTGTACTTAAGTCGGCATTGTGATTTTTGTATTAAATTCGGATGCAATTTCTGTGTTTCATCGTCAATAAGAAGATCCAAGGGATACAGTAAACCTGAAGTGAAGCATCGGAAACTAAAACTGGACTCACAGCATAGGTTCAAATCATTGAATGTTAGAGTTTCAGTCCTCTTGTACTTAAGTCGGCATTGTGCCTTTTGTATTAAATTCGGATGCAATTTCTGTGTTTCATCGTCAATAAGAAGGTCCAAGGGATACAGTAAACCAGATGTTAAGCATCGGAATCTGAAACTGGACTTACAGGAGGGGTTCAAATCATAGAAAGTTAGAGTATTTGTCCTCTTGTACTTAAGTCGGCATTGTGCCTTTTGTATTAAATTCGGATCCAATTTCTGTGTTTCATCGTCAATAAGAAGGTCCAAGGGATACAGTAAACCTGAAGTTAAGCATCGGAATCTAAAACTGGTCTCACAGCAGTGGTTCAAATCATAGAAAGTTAGAGTTTCAGTCCTCTTGTACTTAAGTCGGCATTGTGCCTTTTGTATTAAATTCGGATGCAATTTTTGTGTTTCATCGTCAATAAGAAGGTCCAAGGGATACAGTAAACCTGAAGTTAAGCATCGGAATCTAAAACTGGACTCACAGGAGGGGTTCAAATCATACAAAGTAAAGTACCAGTCCTCTTGTACTTAAGTCGGCATTGTGCCGTTTTTATTAATTTCGGATGCAATTTCTGTGGTTCATCGTCAATACGAAGGTCCAAGGGATACAGTAAACCTGAAGTGAAGCTTCTTAAACTAAAACTGGACTCACAGCAGAGGTTCAAATCATAGAAAGTTAGGGTATCAGTCGCCTTGTACTTAAGTCGGCATTGTGATTTTTGTATTGACTTCGGATGCAATTTCTGTGTTTTATCGTCGATAAGAAGGTCCAAGGCATACAGTAAACCTGAAGTGAAGCATCGGAATCTAAAATTGGACTCACAGGAGGGGTTCAAATCATAGAAAGTTAGAGTATCAGTCCTCTTGTACTTAAGTCGGCATTGTGTCTTTTTTACTAAATTCGGATGCAATTTCTGTGTTTCATCGTCAATTAGAAGGTCCAAGGGATACAGTAAACCTGAAGTGAAGCATCGGAAACTAAAACTGGACTCACAGGAGGGGTTCAAATCATAGAAAGTTAGAGTATCAGTCCTCTTGTAATTAAGCCAGCATTGTGCCTTTTGTATTAAATTCGGGTGCAATTTCTGTTTTTCATCGTCAATAAGAAGTTCCAAGCGATACAGTAAACCTGAAGTTAAGCATCGGAAACTAAAACTGGACTCACAGCAGAGGTTCAAATCATTGAATGTTAGAGTTTCAGTCCTCTTGTACTTAAGTCGGCATTGTGCCTTTTGTATTAAATTCGGATGCAATTTCTGTGTTTCATCGTCAATAAGAAGGTCCAAGGGATACAGTAAGCCTGAAGTTAAGCATCGGAATCTAAAACTGGTCTCACAGCAGTGGTTCAAATCATAGAAAGTTAGAGTTTCAGTCCTCTTGTACTTAAGTCGGCATTGTGCCTTTTGTATTAAATTCGGATGCAATTTTTGTGTTTCATCGTCAATAAGAAGGTCCAAGGGATACAGTAAACCTGAAGTTAAGCATCGGAATCTAAAACTGGACTCACAGGAGGGGTTCAAATCATACAAAGTAAAGTACCAGTCCTCTTGTACTTAAGTCGGCATTGTGCCGTTTTTATTAATTTCGGATGCAATTTCTGTGATTCATCGTCAATACGAAGGTCCAAGGGATACAGTAAACCTGAAGTGAAGCTTCTTAAACTAAAACTGGACTCACAGCAGAGGTTCAAATCATAGAAAGTTAGGGTATCAGTCGCCTTGTACTTAAGTCGGCATTGTGATTTTTGTATTGACTTCGGATGCAATTTCTGTGTTTTATCGTCGATAAGAAGGTCCAAGGAATACAGTTAACCTGAAGTGAAGCATCGGAATCTAAAACTGGACTCACAGGAGGGGTTCAAATCATAGAAAGTTAGAGTATCAGTCCTCTTGTACTTAAATCGGCATTGTGTCTTTTTTACTAAATTCGGATGCAATTTCTGTGTTTCATCGTCAATAAGAAGGTCCAAGGGATACAGTAAACCTGAAGTGAAGCATCGGAAACTAAAACTGGACTCACAGGAGGGGTTCAAATCATAGAAAGTTAGAGTATCAGTCCTCTTGTAATTAAGCCGGCATTGTGCCTTTTGTATTAAATTCGGATGCAATTTCTGTTTTTCATCGTCAATAAGAAGTTCCAAGCGATACAGTAAACCTGAAGTTAAGCATCGGAAACTAAAACTGGACTCACAGCAGAGGTTCAAATCATAGAAAGTTAGAGTTTCAGTCCACTTGTACTTAGGTCGGCATTGTGATTTTTGTATTAAATTCGGATGCAATTTCTGTGTTTCATCGTCAATAAGAAGGTCCAAGGGATACAGTAAACCAGAAGTTAAGCATCGGAATCTGAAACTGGACTTACAGGAGGGGTTCAAATCATAGAAAGTTAGAGTATTTGTCCTCTTGTACTTAAGTCGTCATTGTGCCTTTTGTATTAAATTCGGATGCAATTTTTGTGTTTCATCGTCAATAAGAAGGTCCAAGGGATACAGTAAACCTGAAGTGAAGCATCGGAAACTAAAACTGGACTCACAGGAGGGGTTCAAATCATAGGAAGTTAGAGTATCAGTCATCTTGTACTTAAGTCGTCATTGTGTCGTTTTTAATTAAATTCGGATGCAATTTCTGTGTTTCATCGTCAATAAGAAGGTCCAAGGGATACAGTAAACCTGAAATTAAGCATCGGAATCTAAAACTGGACTCACAGGAGGGGTTCAAATCATATAAAGTTGGAGTATCAGTCCTCCTGTACTTAAGTCGGCATTGTGCCTTATTTATTTGATTCGGATGCAATATCTGTGTTTCATCGTCAATAAGAAGGTCCAAGGGATACAGTAAACCTGAAGTGAAGCATCGGAATCTAAAACTGGACTCACAGGAGGGGTTCAAATCATAGAAAGTTAGAGTATCAGTCCCCTTGTACTTAAGTCGGCACTGTGCCTTTTTTATTAAATTCGGATGCAATTTCTGTGTTTCATCGTCAATAAGAAGGTCCAAGGGATACAGTAAACCTGAAGTGAAGCATCGGAAACTTAAACTGGAACTCACAGCAGAGGTTCAAATCATAGAAAGTTACAGTTTCAGTCCTCTTGTACTTAAGTCGGCATTGTGCCTTTTGTATTAAATTCGGATGCAATTTCTGTGTTTCATCGTCAATAGGAAGGTCCAAGGGATACAGTAAACCAGAAGTTAAGCATCGGAATCCAAAACTGGACTCACAGGAGGGGTTCAAATCATAGAAAGTTAGAGTATCAGTCCTCTTGTACTTAAGTCGGCACTGTGAATTTTTTATTAAATTCGGATGCAATTTCTGTTTTTCATCGTCAGTAAGAAGGTCCAAGGGATACAGTAAACCTGAAGTGAAGCATCGGAAACTAAATCTGGACTCACAGGAGGGCTTCAAATCATAGAAAGTTAGAGTATCAGTCCTCTTGTACTTAGGTCGGCATTGTGCCTTTTGTATTAAATTCGGATGCAATTTCTGTGTTTCATCGTCAATAAGAAGGTCCAAGGGATACAGTAAACCTGAAGTGAAGCATCGGAAACTTAAACTGGACTCACAGCAGAGGTTCAAATCATAGAAAGTTACAGTTTCAGTCCTCTTGTACTTAAGTCGGCATTGTGCCTTTTGTATTAAATTCGGATGCGATTTCTGTGTTTCATCGTCAATAAGAAGGTCCAAGGGATACAGTAAACCTGAAGTGAAGCATCGGAAACTAAAACTGGACTCACAGCAGAGGTTCAAATCATAGAAAGTTAGAGTTTCAGTCCACCTGTACTTAAGTCGGCATTGTGATTTTTGTATTAAATTCGGATGCAATTTCTGTGTTTCATCGTCAATAAGAAGATCCTAGGGATATAGTAAACCTGAAGTGAAGCATAGGAAACTAAAACTGGACTCTCAGCATAGGTTCAAGTCATTGAATGTTAGAGTTTCAGTCCTCTTGTACTTAAGTCGGCATTGTGCCTTTTGTATTAAATTCGGATCCAATTTCTGTGTTTCATCGTCAATAAGAAGGTCCAAGCGATACAGTAAACCAGAAGTTAAGCATCGGAATCTGAAACTGGACTTACAGGAGGGGTTCAAATCATAGAAAGTTAGAGTATTTGTCCTCTTGTACTTAAGTCGGCATTGTGCCTTTTGTATTAAATTCGGATCTAATTTCTGTGTTTCATCGTCAATAAGAAGGTCCAAGGGATACAGTAAACCTGAAGTTAAGCATCGGAATCTAAAACTGGTCTCACAGCAGTGGTTCAAATCATAGAAAGTTAGAGTTTCAGTCCTCTTGTACTTAAGTCGGCATTGTGCCTTTTGTATTAAATTCGGATGCAATTTTTGTGTTTCATCGTCAATAAGAAGGTCCAAGGGATACAGTAAACCTGAAGTTAAGCATCGGAATCTAAAACTGGACTCACAGGAGGGGTTCAAATCATACAAAGTAAAGTACCAGTCCTCTTGTACTTAAGTCGGCATTGTGCCGTTTTTATTAATTTCGGATGCAATTTCTGTGATTCATCGTCAATACGAAGGTCCAAGGGATACAGTAAACCTGAAGTGAAGCTTCTTAAAATAAAACTGGACTCACAGCAGAGGTTCAAATCATAGAAAGTTAGGGTATCAGTCGCCTTGTACTTAAGTCGGCATTGTGATTTTTGTATTGACTTCGGATGCAATTTCTGTGTTTCATCGTCGATAAGAAGGTCCAAGGCATACAGTAAACCTGAAGTGAAGCATCGGAATCTAAAATTGGACTCACAGGAGGGGTTCAAATCATAGAAAGTTAGAGTATCAGTCCTCTTGTACTTAAGTCGGCATTGTGTCTTTTTTACTAAATTCGGATGCAATTTCTGTGTTTCATCGTCAATAAGAAGGTCCAAGGGATACAGTAAACCTGAAGTGAAGCATCGGAAACTAAAACTGGACTCACAGGAGGGGTTCAAATCATAGAAAGTTAGAGTATCAGTCCTCTTGTAATTAAGCCGGCATTGTGCCTTTTGTATTAAATTCGGATGCAATTTCTGTTTTTCATCGTCAATAAGAAGTTCCAAGCGATACAGTAAACCTGAAGTTAAGCATCGGAAACTAAAACTGGACTCACAGCAGAGGTTCAAATCATAGAAAGTTAGAGTTTCAGTCCACTTGTACTTAAGTCGGCATTGTGATTTTTGTATTAAATTCGGATGCAATTTCTGTGTTTCATCGTCAATAAGAAGGTCCAAGGGATACAGTAAACCAGAAGTTAAGCATCGGAATCTGAAACTGGACTTACAGGAGGGGTTCAATTCATAGAAAGTTAGAGTATTTGTCCTCTTGTACTTAAGTCGTCATTGTGCCTTTTGTATTAAATTCGGATGCAATTTTTGTGTTTCATCGTCAATAAGAAGGTCCAAGGGATACAGTAAACCTGAAGTGAAGCATCGGAAACTAAAACTGGACTCACAGGAGGGGTTCAAATCATAGAAAGTTAGAGTATCAGTCCTCTTGTACTTAAGTCGTCATTGTGTCGTTTTTAATTAAATTCGGATGCAATTTCTGTGTTTCATCGTCAATAAGAAGGTCCAAGGGATACAGTAAACCTGAAATTAAGCATCGGAATCTAAAACTGGACTCACAGGAGGGGTTCAAATCATATAAAGTTGGAGTATCAGTCCTCCTGTACTTAAGTCGGCATTGTGCCTTATTTATCTGATTCGGATGCAATATCTGTGTTTCATCGTCAATAAGGAGGTCCAAGGGATACAGTAAACCTGAAGTGAAGCATCGGAATCTAAAACTGGACTCACAGGAGGGGTTCAAATCATAGAAAGTTAGAGTATCAGTCCTCTTGTACTTAAGTCGGCACTGTGCCTTTTTTATTAAATTCGGATGCAATTTCTGTGTTTCATCGTCAATAAGAAGGTCCAAGGGATACAGTAAACCTGAAGTGAAGCATCGGAAACTTAAACTGGAACTCACAGCAGAGGTTCAAATCATAGAAAGTTACAGTTTCAGTCCTCTTGTACTTAAGTCGGCATTGTGCCTTTTGTATTAAATTCGGATGCAATTTCTGTGTTTCATCGTCAATAGGAAGGTCCAAGGGATACAGTAAACCAGAAGTTAAGCATCGGAATCCAAAACTGGACTCACAGGAGGGGTTCAAATCATAGAAAGTTAGAGTATCAGTCCTCTTGTACTTAAGTCGGCACTGTGAATTTTTTATTAAATTCGGATGCAATTTCTGTTTTTCATCGTCAGTAAGAAGGTCCAAGGGATACAGTAAACCTGAAGTGAAGCATCGGAAACTAAATCTGGACTCACAGGAGGGCTTCAAATCATAGAAAGTTAGAGTATCAGTCCTCTTGTACTTAGGTCGGCATTGTGCCTTTTGTATTAAATTCGGATGCAATTTCTGTGTTTCATCGTCAATAAGAAGGTCCAAGGGATACAGTAAACCTGAAGTGAAGCATCGGAAACTTAAACTGGACTCACAGCAGAGGTTCAAATCATAGAAAGTTACAGTTTCAGTCCTCTTGTACTTAAGTCGGCATTGTGCCTTTTGTATTAAATTCGGATGCGATTTCTGTGTTTCATCGTCAATAAGAAGGTCCAAGGGATACAGTAAACCTGAAGTGAAGCATCGGAAACTAAAACTGGACTCACAGCAGAGGTTCAAATCATAGAAAGTTAGAGTTTCAGTCCACCTGTACTTAAGTCGGCATTGTGATTTTTGTATTAAATTCGGATGCAATTTCTGTGTTTCATCGTCAATAAGAAGATCCTAGGGATATAGTAAACCTGAAGTGAAGCATAGGAAACTAAAACTGGACACTCAGCATAGGTTCAAGTCATTGAATGTTAGAGTTTCAGTCCTCTTGTACTTAAGTCGGCATTGTGCCTTATTTATTTGATTCGGATGCAATATCTGTGTTTCATCGTCAATAAGAAGGTCCAAGGGATACAGTAAACCTGAAGTGAAGCATCGGAATCTAAAACTGGACTCACAGGAGGGGTTCAAATCATAGAAAGTTAGAGTATCAGTCCTCTTGTACTTAAGTCGGCACTGTGCCTTTTTTATTAAATTCGGATGCAATTTCTGTGTTTCATCGTCAATAAGAAGGTCCAAGGGATACAGTAAACCTGAAGTGAAGCATCGGAAACTTAAACTGGAACTCACAGCAGAGGTTCAAATCATAGAAAGTTACAGTTTCAGTCCTCTTGTACTTAAGTCGGCATTGTGCCTTTTGTATTAAATTCGGATGCAATATCTGTGTTTCATCGTCAATAGGAAGGTCCAAGGGATACAGTAAACCAGAAGTTAAGCATCGGAATCCAAAACTGGACTCACAGGAGGGGTTCAAATCATAGAAAGTTAGAGTATCAGTCCTCTTGTACTTAAGTCGGCACTGTGAATTTTTTATTAAATTCGGATGCAATTTCTGTTTTTCATCGTCAGTAAGAAGGTCCAAGGGATACAGTAAACCTGAAGTGAAGCATCGGAAACTAAATCTGGACTCAGAGGAGGGCTTCAAATCATAGAAAGTTAGAGTTTCAGTCCACCTGTACTTAAGTCGGCATTGTGATTTTTGTATTAAATTCGGATGCAATTTCTGTGTTTCATCGTCAATAAGAAGATCCTAGGGATATAGTAAACCTGAAGTGAAGCATAGGAAACTAAAACTGGACTCACAGCATAGGTTCAAGTCATTGAATGTTAGAGTTTCAGTCCTCTTGTACTTAAGTCGGCATTGTGCCTTTTGTATTAAATTCGGATCCAATTTCTGTGTTTCATCGTCAATAAGAAGGTCCAAGCGATACAGTAAACCAGAAGTTAAGCATCGGAATCTGAAACTGGACTTACAGGAGGGGTTCAAATCATAGAAAGTTAGAGTATTTGTCCTCTTGTACTTAAGTCGGCATTGTGCCTTTTGTATTAAATTCGGATGCAATTTTTGTGTTTCATCGTCAACAAGAAGGTCCAAGGGATACTGTAAACCTGAAGTTTAGCATCGGAATCTAAAACTGGACTCACAGGAGGGGTTCAAATCACAGAAAGTTAAAGTACCAGTCCTCTTGTATTTAAGTCGGCATTGTGATTTTTGTATTGACTTCGGAAGCTATTTCTGTGTTTCATCGTCGATAAGAAGGTCCAAGGCATACAGTAAACCTGAAGTGAAGCATCGGAATCTAAAATTGGACTCACAGGAGGGGTTCAAATCATAGAAAGTTAGAGTATCAGTCCTCTTGTACTTAAGTCGGCATTGTGTCTGTTTACTAAATTCGGATGCAATTTCTGTGTTTCATCGTCAATAAGAAGGTCCAAGGGATACAGTAAACCTGAAGTGAAGCATCGGAAACTAAAACTGGACTCACAGGAGGGGTTCAAATCATAGAAAGTTAGAGTATCAGTCCTCTTGTAATTAAGCCGGCATTGTGCCTTTTGTATTAAATTCGGATGCAATTTCTGTTTTTCATCGTCAATAAGAAGTTCCAAGCGATACAGTAAACCTGAAGTTAAGCAACGGAATCTAAAATTGGACTCACAGGAGGGGTTCAAATCATAGTAAGTTAGAGTATCAGTCCTCTTGTACTTAAGTCGGCATTGTGCCTTTTTTATTACATTCGGATGCAATTTCTGTGTTTCATCGACAATAAGATGGTCCAAGGGATACAGTAAACCTGAAGTGAAGCATCAGAAACTAAAACTGGACTCACAGCAGAGGTTCAAATAATGGAAAGTTAGAGTATCAGTCCACTTGTACTTAGGTCGGCATTGTGCCTTTTTTATTAAATTCGGATGCAATTTCTGTGTTTCATCGTCAGTAAGAAGGTCCAAGGGATACAGTAAACCTGAAGTGAAGCATCGGAAACTAAAACTGGACTCACAGGAGGGGTTCAAATCATAGAAAGTTAGAGTATCAGTCCTCTTGTACTTAAGTCGTCATTGTGTCGTTTTTAATTACATTCGGATGCAATTTCTGTGTTTCATCGTCAATAAGAAGGTCCAAGGGATACAGTAAACCTGAAATTAAGCATCGGAATCTAAAACTGGACTCACAGGAGGGGTTCAAATCATATAAAGTTGGAGTATCAGTCCTCCTGTACTTAAGTCGGCATTGTGCCTTATTTATTTGATTCGGATGCAATATCTGTGATTCATCGTCAATAAGAAGGTCCAAGGGATACAGTAAACCTGAAGTGAAGCATCGGAATCTAAAACTGGACTCACAGGAGGGGTTCAAATCATAGAAAGTTAGAGTATAAGTCCTCTTGTACTTAAGTCGGCACTGTGCCTTTTTTATTAAATTCGGATGCAATTTCTGTGTTTCATCGACAATAAGAAGGTCCAAGGCATACAGTACACCTGAAGTGAAGCATCGGAAACTAAAACTGGACTCACAGCAGAGGTTCAAATCATAGAAAGTTAGAGTAACAGTCCTCTTGTACTTAAGTCGGCGTTGTGCCTTTTTTATTAAATTCGGATGCAATTTCTGTGTTTCATCGTCAATAAGAAGGTCCAAGGGATACAGTAAACCTGAAGTGAAGCATCGGAAACTTAAACTGGACTCACAGCAGAGGTTCAAATCATAGAAAGTTACAGTTTCAGTCCTCTTGTACTTAAGTCGGCATTGTGCCTTTTGTATTAAATTCGGATGCAATTTCTGTGTTTCATCGTCAATAGGAAGGTCCAAGGGATACAGTAAACCAGAAGTTAAGCATCGGAATCCAAAACTGGACTCACAGGAGGGGTTCAAATCATAGAAAGTTAGAGTATCAGTCCTCTTGTACTTAAGTCGGCACTGTGAATTTTTTATTAAATTCGGATGCAATTTCTGTTTTTCATCGTCAGTAAGAAGGTCCAAGGGATACAGTAAACCTGAAGTGAAGCATCGGAAACTAAATCTGGACTCACAGGAGGGCTTCAAATCATAGAAAGTTAGAGTATCATTCCTCTTGTACTTAAGTCGGCATTGTGCCTTTTGTATTAAAATTCGGATGCAATATATGTGTTTCATCGACAATAAGAAGGTCCAAGGGATACAGTACACCTGAAGTGAAGCATCGGAAACTAAAACTGGACTCACAGCAGAGGTTCAAATCATAGAAAGTTAGAGTAACAGTCCTCTTGTACTTAAGTCGGCGTTGTGCCTTTTTTATTAAATTCGGATGCAATTTCTGTGTTTCATCGTCAATAAGAAGGTCCAAGGGATACAGTAAACCTGAAGTGAAGCATCGGAAACTTAAACTGGACTCACAGCAGAGGTTCAAATCATACATAGAAAGTTACAGTTTCAGTCCTCTTGTACTTAAGTCGGCATTGTGCCTTTTGTATTAAATTCGGATGCGATTTCTGTGTTTCATCGTCAATAAGAAGGTCCAAGGGATACAGTAAACCTGAAGTGAAGCATCGGAAACTAAAACTGGACTCACAGCAGAGGTTCAAATCATAGAAAGTTAGAGTTTCAGTCCACCTGTACTTAAGTCGGCATTGTGATTTTTGTATTAAATTTGGATGCAATTTCTGTGTTTCATCGTCAATAAGAAGATCCTAGGGATATAGTAAACCTGAAGTGAAGCATAGGAAACTAAAACTGGACTCACAGCATAGGTTCAAATCATTGAATGTTAGAGTTTCAGTCCTCTTGTACTTAAGTCGGCATTGTGCCTTTTGTATTAAATTCGGATCCATTTCTGTGTTTCATCGTCAATAAGAAGGTCCAAGCGATACAGTAAACAGAAGTTAAGCATCGGAATCTGAAACTGGACTTACAGGAGGGGTTCAAATCATAGAAAGTTAGAGTATTTGTCCTCTTGTACTTAAGTCGGCATTGTGCCTTTTGTATTAAATTTGGATGCAATTTTTGTGTTTCATCGTCAACAAGAAGGTCAAGGGATACAGTAAACATGAAGTTTAGCATCGGAATCTAAAACTGGACTCACAGGAGGGGTTCAAATCACAGAAAGTTAAAGTACCAGTCCTCTTGTATTTAAGTCGGCATTGTGATTTTTGTATTCACTTCGGAAGCTATTTCTGTGTTTCATCGTCATAAGAAGGTCCAAGGGATACAGTAACCTGAGTGATGCATCGGAATCAAAAACTGGACTCACAGGAGGGGTTCAAATCATAGAAAGTTAGAGTATCAGTCCTCTTGTACTTAAGTCGGCATTGTGTCTTTTTTAGTAAATTCGGATGCAATATCTGTGTTTCAATCATCAATAAGATGGTCCAAGGGATACAGTCAACCTGAAGTGAAGCATCGGAAACTAAAACTGGACTCCACAGGAGGGGTTCAAATCATAGAAAGTTAGAGTATCACTCCTCTTGTACTTAAGCCGGCATTGTGCCTTTTGTATTAATTCGGATGCAATTTCTGTTTTTCATCGTCAATAAGAAGGTCCAAGGGATACAGTAAACCTGAAGTTAAACAACGGAATCTAAAACTGGACTCACAGGAGGGTTTCAAATCATAGAAAGTTAGAGTATCAGTCCTCTTGTACTTAAGTCGGCATTGTGCCTTTTTTAATTAACATTCGGATGCAATTTCTGTGTTTCATCGTCAATAAGAAGGTCCAAGGGATACTGTAAACCTGAAGTGAAACATCGGAAACTTAAACTGGACTCACAGCAGAGGTCCAAATCATATAAAGTTAGAGTTTTAGTCCTCTTGTACTTAAGTCGGCATTGTGCCTTTTGTATTAAATTCGGATGCAATTTCTGTGTTTCATCGTCAATAGAAGGTCCAAGGGATACAGTAAACCTGAAGTTAAGCATCGGAAACTAAAACTGGACTCACAGCAGAGGTTCAAATCATAGAAAAATTAGAGTTTCAGTCCTCTTGTACTAAAGTCGGCATTGTGCCTTTTGTATTAAATTCGGATGCAATTTCTGTGTTCATCGTCAATAAGAGGGTCCAAGGGATACAGTAAACCCGAAGTGAAGCATCGGAATCTAAAACTGGACCCACAGGAGAGGTTCAAATCATAGAAGTTAGAGTATCAGTCCTCTTGTACTTAAGTCGGCAGTGAGCCTTTTGTATTAAATTCGGATGCAATTTCTGTGTTTCATCGTCAATAAGAGGTCCATGGGATACAGTAAACCAGAAGTTAAGCATCGGAAACTAAAACTGGACTCACAGCAGAGGTTCAAATCATAGGAAAGTTGGAGTATCAGTCCTCTTGTACTTAAGTCGGCATTGTGCCTTTTTTATTAAATTCGGATGCAATATCTATGTTTCATCGATCAATAAGAAGGTCCAAGGGATACAGTAAACCTGAAGTGAAGCATCGGAAACTAATACTAGACTCACAGCAGAGGTTCAAATCATAGAAAGTTAGAGTTTCAAGTCCTCTGTACTTAAGTCGGCATTGTGCCTTTTGTACTAAATTCGGATGCAATTTCTGTGTTTCATCGTCAATAAGAAGGTCCAAGGGATACAGTAAACCAGAAGTGAAGCATCGGAAACTAAAACTGGACTCACAGCAGAGGTTCAAATCATAGAAAGTTAGAGTTTCAGTCCTCTTGTACTTAAGTCGGCATTGTGCCTTTTGTATTAAATTCGGATGCAATTTCTGTGTTTCATCGTCAATAAGAAGATCCAAGGGATATAGTAAACCTGAAGTGAAGCATCGGAAACTAAAACTGGACCCACAGCAGAGGATCAAATCATAGAAAGTTAGAGTTTCAGTCCTCTTGTACTTAAGTCGGCATTTTTTTTTTTTTTGTATTAAATTCGGATGCAATTTCTGTGTTTCATCGTCAATAAGAGGTCCAAGGGGTACAGTAAACCAGAAGTTAAGCATCGGAATCTGAAACTGGACTCACAGGAGGGGTTCAAATCATAGAAAGTTAGAAAATTAGTCCTCTTGTACTTAAGTCGGCATTGTGCCTTTTGTATTAAATTTGGATCCCATTTCTGTGTTTCATCGTCAATAAGAAGGTCCAATGGATACAGTAAACCTGAAGTAAGCATCGGAATCTAAAACTGGACTCACAGCAGAGGTTCAAATCATATAAAGTTAGAGTTTCAGTCCCCTTGTACTTAAGTCGGCATTGTGCCTTTTTGTATTAAATTCGGATGCAATTTCTGTGTTTCATCGTCAATAGGAAGGTCCAAGGGATACAGTAAACCAGAAGTTAAGCATCGGAATCTAAAACTGGACTCACAGGAGGGTTCAAATCATAGAAAGTTAGAGTATCAGTCCTCTTGTACTTAAGTCAGCATTGTGCCTTTTTTATTAAATTCGGAAGCCAATTTCTGTGTTTCATCGTCAATAAGGAAGGTCCAAGGGATACAGTAAAACTGAAGTTAAGCAACGGAATCTAAAACTGGACTCACAGGAGGGTTCAAATCATAGAAAGTTAGAGTATCAGTCCTCTTGTCCTTAAGTCGGCATTGTGCCTATTTTATTAAATTCGGATGCAATTTCTGTGTTTCAATCGTCCATAAGATGGTCCAAGGGATACAGTAACCTGAAGTGAAGCATCAGAAACTAAAGCTGGACTCACAGCAGAGGTTCAAATCATAGAAAGTTATAGATATCAGTCCTCTTGTACTTGAGTCGGCATTGTGCCTTTTGTATTAAATTCGGATGCAATTTCTGTGTTTCATCGTCAATAAGAAGGTCCAAGGATACAGTAAACCTGAAGTGAAACATCGGAAACTTAAACTGGACTCACAACAGATGTTCATATCATATAAAGTTAGAGTTTCAGTCCCCTTGTACTTAACTCGGCATTGTGCCTTTGGTATTAAATTCGGAAGCAATTTCTGTGTTTCATCGTCAATAGGAAGGTCCAAGGGATTCAGTAAACCTGAAGTTAAGCATCGGAATCTAAAACTGGACTCACAGGAGGGGTTCAAATCATAGAAAGTTAGAGTAATCAGTCCTCTTGTACTTAAGTCGGCATTGTGCATTTTTTATTAAATTCGGATGCAATTTCTGGTGTTTCATCGTCAGTAAGAATGTCCAAGGGATACAGTAAACCTGAAGTGAAGCATCGGAAACAAAAACTGGACTCACAGGAGGGGTTCAAATCATAGAAAGTTGGAGTATCAGTCCTCTTGTACTTAAGTCGGCATTGTGCCTATTCTTATTGAATTCGGAATGCAATATCTGTGTTTCATCGTCAATAAGAAGGTCCAAGGGATACAGTAAATCTGAAGTGAAGCATCGGAAACTAAAACTGGACTCACAGCAGAGGTTCAAATCATAGAAAGTTAGAGTATCAGTCCTCTTGTACCTTAAGTCGGCATTGTGCCTTTTGTATTAAATTCGGATGCAATTTCTGTGTTTCATCGTCAATAAGAAGGTCCAAGGGATACAGTAAACCTAAAGTGAAGCATCGCAAACTTAAACTGGACTCATATCAGAGGCTCAAATCATAGAGAGTTACAGTTTCAGTCCTCTTGTACTTAAGTCGGCATGTGCCTTTTGTATTAAATTCGGATACAATATATGCGTTTCATCGACAATAAGAAGGTCCAAGGGATACAGTAAACCTGAAGTGAAGCATCGGAAACTAAAACTGGACTCACAGCAGAGGTTCAAATCATAGAAAGTTAGAGTAACAGTCCTCTTGTACTTAAAAGTCGGCATTGTGCCTTTTGTATTAAATTCGGATGCAATTTCTGTGTTTCAATCGTCAATAGGAAGGTCCCAAGGGATACAGTAAACCTGAAGTTAAGCTTCGGAATCTAAAACTGGACTCAACATGAGGGGTTCAAATCATAGAATGTTAGAGTATCAGTCCTCTTGTACTTAAGTCGGCATTGTGCCTTTCTTATTAAATACGGATGCAATTTCTATGTTTCGTCGTCAATAAGAAGGTCCCAGGGATACAAATGTGAAGTGAAGCATCGGAAACTAAAACTGGACTCACAGCAGAGGTTCAAATCATAGAATGTTAGAGCTTCAGTCCTCTTGTACTTATGTCGGCATTGTGCCTTTTGTATTAAATTCGGATGCAGTTTCTGTGTTTCATCGTCAATAAGAAGGTCTAAGGGATACAGTAAAACTGAAGTTAAGCAACGGAATCTAAAACTGGACTCACAGGAGGGGTTCAATCATAGAAAGTTAGAGTATCAGTCCTCTTGTACTTAAGTCGGCATTGTGCCTTTTTTATTAAATTCGGATGCGATTTCTGTGTTTTATCGTCAATAAAATGGTCCAAGGGATACAGTAAACCTGAAGTGAAGCATCAGAAACTAAAGCTGGACTCACAGCAGAGGTTCAAATCATAGAAAGTTAGAGTATCAGTCCTCTTGTACTTAAGTCGGCATTGTGCCTTTTGTATTAAATTCGGATGCAATTTCTGTGTTTCATCGTCAATAGGAAGGTCCAAGGGATACAGTAAACCAGAAGTTAAGCATCGGAATCTTAAACAGGACCCACAGGAAAGGGTTCAAATCATAGAAAGTTAGAGTATCAGTCCTCTTGTACTTAAGTCGGCATTGTGCCTTTTTTATTAAATTCGGATGCAATTTCTGTGTTTCATCGCCAGTAAGAAGGTCCAAGGGATACAGTAAACCTGAAGTGAAGCATCGGAAACTGAAACTGGACTCACAGGAGGGGTTCAAATCATACAAAGTTAGATTATCAGTCCTCTTGTACTTAAGTCGTCATTGTGTCGCTTTTATTAAATTCGGATGCAATTTCTGTGTTTCATCGTCAATAAGAAGGTCCAAGGGATACAGTAAACCTGAAGTTAAGCATCGGAATCTAAAACTGAACTCACAGAGAGGGGTTCAAATCATAGAAAGTTGGAGTATCAGTCCTCTTGTACTTCAGTCGGCATTGTGCCCTTTTTATTAAATTCGGATGCAATATCTGTGTTTCATCGTCAATAAGAAGGTCCAAGGATACAGTAATTCTGAAGTGAAGCATCGGAAACTAAAACTGGACTCACAGCACAGGTTCATATCATAGTAAGTTAGAGTATCAGTCCTCTTGTCCTTAAGTCGGCATTGCGCTTTTTTATTAAATTCGGATGCAATTTCTGTGTTTCATCGTCCATAAGATGGTCCAAGGGATACAGTAAACCTCAAGTGAAGAATCAGAAACTAAAGCTGGACTCACAGCAGAGGTTCAAATCAAAGAAAGTTAGGGTATCAGTCGTCTTGTACTTAAGTCGGCATTGTGCCTTTTGTATTAAATTCGGATGCAATTTATGTGTTTCATCGTCAATAAGAAGGTCCAAGGGATACAGTAAACCTGAAGTGAAACATCGGAAACTTAAACTGGACTCACAGCAGATGTTCATATCATATAAAGTTAGAGTTTCATTCCCCTTGTACCTAGGTCGGCATTGTGCCTTTTGTATTAAATTCGGTCGCAATTTCTGTGTTTCATCGTCAATAGGAAGGGCCAAGGGATACGGTAAACCAGAAGTTAAGCATCGGAATCTAAAACTGGACTCACAGGAGGGGTTCAAATCATAGAAAGTTAGAGTATCAGTCCTCTTGTACTTAAGTCGGCATTGTGCATTTTTTATTAAATTCGGATGCAATTTCTGTGTTTCATCGTTAGTAAGAATGTCCAAGGGATACAGTAAACCTGAAGTGAAGCATCGGAAACAAAAACTGGACTCACAGGAGGGGTTCAAATCATAGAAAGTTAGAGTATCAGTCCTCTTGTACTTAAGTCGTCATTGTGTCGTTTTTATTAAATTCGGATGCATTTTCTGTGTTTCATCGTCAATACGAATGTCCAAGGGATACAGTAAACCTGAAGTTAAGCATCGGAATCTAAAACTGGACTCACAGGAGGGGTTCAAATCATAGAAAGGTGGAGTATCAGTCCTCTTGTACTTAAGTCGGCATTGTGCCTTTCTTATTGAAATCGGATGCAATATCTGTGTTTCATCGTCAATAAGAAGGTCCAAGGGATACAGTAAACCTGAAGTGAAGCATCCCAAACTTAAACTGGACTCATAGCAAGAGGTTCAAATCATAGAAAGTTACAGTTTCAGTCCTCTTGTACTTAAGTCGGCATTGTGCCTTTTGTATTAAATTCGGATGCAATATATGCGTTTCATCGACAATAAGAAGGTCCAAGGGATACAGTACACCAGAAGTGAAGCATCGGAAACTAAAACTGGACTCACAGCAGAGGTTCAAATCATAGAAAGTAGAGTAACAGTCCTCTTGTACTTAAGTCGGCGTTGTGCCTTTTTTCTTAAATTCGGATGCAATTTCTGTGTTTCATCGTCAATAAGAAGGTCCAAGGGATACAGTAAACCTGAAGTTAAGCATCGGAATCTAAAACTGGACTCACAGGAGGGGTTCAAATCATAGAATGTTAGAGTATCAGTCCTCTTGTACTTAAGTCGGCATTGTGCCTTTCTTATTAAATACGGATGCAATTTCTGTGTCTCATCGTCAATAAGAAGGTCCCAGGGATACAGTAAATGTGAAGTGAAGCATCGGAAACTAAAACTGGACTCACAGCAGAGGTTCAAATCATAGAAAGTTAGAGCTTCAGTCCTCTTGTACTTATGTCGGCATTGTGCCTTTTGTATTAAATTCAGATGCAGTTTCTGTGTTTCATCGTCAATAAGAAGGTCTAAGGGATACAGTAAAACTGAAGTTAAGCAACAGAATCTAAAACTGGACTCACAGGAGGGGTTCAAATCATAGAAAGTAAGAGTATCAGTCCTCTTGTACTTAAGTCGGCATTGTGCCTTTTTTATTAAATTCGGATGCAATTTCTGTGTTTTATCGTCAATAAGATGGTCCAAGGGATACAGTAAACCTGAAGTGAAGCATCAGAAACTAAAGCTGGACTCACAGCAGAGGTTCAAATCATAGAAAGTTAGAGTATCAGTCCTCTTGTACTTAAGTCAGCATTGTGCCTTTTGTATTGAATTCGGATGCAATTTCTGTGTTTCATCGTCAATAAGAAGGTCCAAGGGATACAGTAAACCTGAAGTGAAACATCGGAAACTTAAACTGGACTCACAGCAGAGGTTCAAATCATATAAAGTTAGAGTTTCAGTCCCCTTGTACTTAAGTCGGCATTGTGCCTTTTGTATTAAATTCAGATGCAATTTCTGTGTTTCATCGTCAATAGGAAGGTCCAAGGGATACAGTAAACCAGAAGTTAAGCATCGGAATCTAAAACTGGACTCACAGGAAGGGTTCAAATCATAGAAAGTTAGAGTATCAGTCCTCTTGTACTTAAGTCGGCATTGTGCCTTTTTTATTAAATTCGGATGCAATTTCTGTGTTTCATCGCCAGTAAGAAGGTCCAAGGGATACAGTAAACCTGAAGTGAAGCATCGGAAACTGAAACTGGACTCACAGGAGGGGTTCAAATCATACAAAGTTAGATTATCAGTCCTCTTGTACTTAAGTCGTCATTGTGTCGTTTTTATTAAATTCGGATGCAATTTCTGTGTTTCATCGTCAATAAGAAGGTCCAAGGGATACAGTAAACCTGAAGTTAAGCATCGGAATCTAAAACTGGACTCACAGGAGGGGTTCAAATCATATAAAGTTGGAGTATCAGTAATCTTGTACTTAAGTCGGCATTGTGCCCTTTTTATTAAATTCGGATGCAATATCTGTGTTTCATCGTCAATAAGAAGGTCCAAGGGATACAGTAAAACTGAAGTTAAGCAACGGAATCTAAAACTGGACTCACAGGAGGGGGTTCAAATCATAGAAAGTTAGAGTATCAGTACTCTTGTCCTTAAGTCGGCATTGTGCCTTTTTTATTAAATTCGGATGCAATTTCTGTGTTTCATCGTCCATAAGATGGTCCAAGGGATACAGTAAACCTGAAGTGAAGCATCAGAAACTAAAGCTGGACTCACAGCAGAGGTTCAAATCATAGAAAGTTAGAGTATCAGTCCTCTTGTACTTAAGTCGGCATTGTGCCTTTTGTATTAAATTCGGATGCATCTTCTGTGTTTCATCGTCAATAAGAAGCTCCAAGGGATACAGTAAACCTGAAGTGAAACATCGGAAACTTAAACTGGACTCACAGCAGATGTTCATATCATATAAAGTTAGAGTTTCAGTCCCCTTGTACTTAAGTCGGCATTGTGCCTTTTGTATTAAATTCGGAAGCAATTTCTGTGTTTCATCGTCAATAGGAAGGTCCAAGGGATACAGTAAACCAGAAGTTAAGCATCGGAATCTAAAACTGGACTCACAGGAGGGGTTCAAATCATAGAAAGTTAGAGTATCAGTCCTCTTGTACTTAAGTCGGCATTGTGCATTTTTTATTAAATTCGGATGCAATTTCTGTGTTTCATCGTCAGTAAGAATGTCCAAGGGATACAGTAAACCTGAAGTGAAGCATCGGAAACAAAAACTGGACTCACAGGAGGGGTTCAAATCATAGAAAGTTGGAGTATCAGTCCTCTTGTACTTAAGTCGGCATTGTGCCTTTCTTATTGAATTCGGATGCAATATCTGTGTTTCATCGTCAATAAGAAGGTCCAAGGGACACAGTAATTCTGAAGTGGAAGCACCGGAAACTAAAACTGGACTCACAGCAGAGGTTCAAACCATAGAAAGTTAGAGTATCAGTCCTCTTGTACTTAAGTCGGCATTGTGCCTTTTGTATTAAATTCGGATGCAATTTCTGTGTTTCATCGTCAATAAGAAGGTCCAAGGGATACAGTAAACCTGAAGTGAAGCATCGCAAACTTAAACTGGTTCCATAGCTGAGGTTCAAATCATAGAAAGTTACAGTTTCAGTCCTCTTGTACTTAAATCGGCATTGTGCCTTTTGTATTAAATTCGGATGCAATATATGTGTTTCATCGACAATAAGAAGGTCCAAGGGATACAGTAAACCTGAAGTGAAGCATCGGAAATTAAAACTGGACTCACAGCAGAGGTTCAAACCATAGAAAGTTAGAGTAACAGTCCTCTTGTACTTAAGTCGGCATTGTGCCTTTTTTATTAAATTCGGATGCAATTTCTGTGTTTCATCGTCAATAAGAAGGTCCCAGGGATACAGTAAATGTGAAGTGAAGCATCGGAAACTAAAACTGGACTCACAGCAGAGGTTCAAATCATAGAAAGTTAGAGTATCAGTCCTCTTGTACTTAAGTCGGCATTGTGCCTTTTGTATTAAATTCGGATGCAATTTCTGTGTTTCATCGTCAATAAGAAGGTCCAAGGGATACAGTAAACCTAAAGTGAAGCATCGCAAACTTAAACTGGACTCATATTAGAGGCTCAAATCATAGAGAGTTACAGTTTCAGTCCTCTTGTACGTAAGTCGGCATTGTGCCTTTTGTATTAATTCGGATACAATATATGCGTTTCATCGACAATAAGAAGGTCCAAGGGATACAGTAAACCTGAAGTGAAGCATCGGAAACTAAAACTGGACTCACAGCAGAGGTTCAAATCATAGAAAGTTAGAGTAACAGTCCTCTTGTACTTAAGTCGGCATTGGGCTTTTTGTATTAAATTCGGATGCATTTCTGTGTTTCATCGTCAATAGGAAGGTCCAAGGGATACAGTAAACCTGAAGTTAAGCATCGGAATCTAAAACTGTGACTCAACATGAGGGGTTCAAATCATAGAATGTTAGAGTATCAGTCCTCTTGTACTTAAGTCGGCATTGTGCCTTTCTTATTAAATACGGATGCAATTTCTATGTTTCGTCGTCAATAAGAAGGTCCCAGGGATACAGTAAATGTGAAGTGAAGCATCGGAAACTAAAACTGGACTCACAGCAGAGGTTCAAATCATAGAATGTTAGAGCTTCAGTCCTCTTGTACTTATGTCGGCATTGTGCCTTTTGTATTAAATTCGGATGCAGTTTCTGTGTTTCATCGTCAATAAGAAGGTCTAAGGGATACAGTAAAACTGAAGTTAAGCAACGGAATCTAAAACTGGACTCACAGGAGGGGTTCAAATCATAGAAAGTTAGAGTATCAGTCCTCTTGTACTTAAGTCGGCATTGTGCCTTTTTTATTAAATTCGGATGCGATTTCTGTGTTTTATCGTCAATAAAATGGTCCAAGGGATACAGTAAACCTGAAGTGAAGCATCAGAAACTAAAGCTGGACTCACAGCAGAGGTTCAAATCATAGAAAGTTAGAGTATCAGTCCTCTTGTACTTAAGTCGGCATTGTGCCTTTTGTATTAAATTCGGATGCAATTTCTGTGTTTCATCGTCAATAGGAAGGTCCAAGGGATACAGTAAACCAGAAGTTAAGCATCGGAATCTTAAACAGGACCCACAGGAAGGGTTCAAATCATAGAAAGTTAGAGTATCAGTCCTCTTGTACTTAAGTCGGCATTGTGCCTTTTTTATTAAATTCGGATGCAATTTCTGTGTTTCATCGCCAGTAAGAAGGTCCAAGGGATACAGTAAACCTGAAGTGAAGCATCGGAAACTGAAACTGGACTCACAGGAGGGGTTCAAATCATACAAAGTTAGATTATCAGTCCTCTTGTACTTAAGTCGTCATTGTGTCGCTTTTATTAAATTCGGATGCAATTTCTGTGTTTCATCGTCAATAAGAAGGTCCAAGGGATACAGTAAACCTGAAGTTAAGCATCGGAATCTAAAACTGAACTCACAGGAGGGGTTCAAATCATAGAAAGTTGGAGTATCAGTCCTCTTGTACTTCAGTCGGCATTGTGCCCTTTTTATTAAATTCGGATGCAATATCTGTGTTTCATCGTCAATAAGAAGGTCCAAGGGATACAGTAATTCTGAAGTGAAGCATCGGAAACTAAAACTGGACTCACAGCACAGGTTCATATCATAGTAAGTTAGAGTATCAGTCCTCTTGTCCTTAAGTCGGCATTGCGCT